>NC_061090.1:82000989-82198489 GCF_015104395.2 Macrobrachium nipponense | reverse complement strand
CTGGAATGGGTATCGACAACCAAATCACATATCTGAGTGGCAGGCAACCTCTGGCGCGGAGTAAAAACCCGTAAGTTCATGCCTTCCAGTCTTTCTGTGAATTGGGTTATGCACTGCAAGTCCCATCTCTTGCACATGTACTGCAGTGGCAACCTCTGGCGCGGCGTAAAACCCCGTAAGTTAATGCCATTGTATGTATGCAACATATGGGTCATGCAATGCATCATGGATCAAATACTTTTATATACTAGCGTGGCAACCTCTGTCGCGGCGTAAAACCCCATAAGTTAATGTCTCGTTAGTATGTGCAAAATATTTGATCCCAGTGTGGCAGGGTGAGAAGGAAGACTCCATCTCTCTTGGCTGGCTGAAGGAGCTGAGAAACGGAGAAGCGTCCATTCCTAGCTTTAAAAAAAAAAAAAAGTTTCCATGACGCTCCATTGGCGAGGAAGGCGATCGGTAGACCCAATTTATAATATATAATATATATATATAATATATATAGATATAATATATATATATATATATATATATACGTATACACAAAACACAAACAACACACACACACACACACACACACATTATATATAATATATATATATATATATATATATATATATATATATATATATATATATATCCGTGCATATATATATATATGGTTACCTTCATTTTTCAAATTAATGGCTAAAATGAGAGTATGATCCATCAGGCACCTTATTTCACATTCCTTTTTACTTGCTAAAATGCGGAAACCTCCGGACAAAATCCCATTAAGAACAGCAACTTAACCATTTTTTTGTCTATCACTTGAAGTCTCCTCTCCTCCCTCAATTCAACACTTTCGACGATATTTGTGGGGGAGTTGATCAATCCGACAAAAGTAGCGACTTCCCAATTTCCCAAAGGGCGGAAGATTAGTATCACAAACCCGCGGCTTTGATGAGCTTATAATCCCGTAGTCTGAGACAAATATGCCCTCCTACTGAATAAATGATTTCCCTAGATCCTTCGAATGATCTACAGCTGACTAACCAATTCCAGGGATTCACAGACACTTTCAGTTGTACTATCCTTCCATCTTCACTATTCCTGTGCACTAATACCAAAATGCACAAGTTAAAATACCTTTCAGGGAGGTACTACATCAGTCACCCAGAATGCCTATAAACAAAAAAAAAAAAAAAAAAAAAAAAAAAAAAAAAAAAAACTGAAATCCGCAAAAATAAGTTATGATTACAGTAATATGACAATGGAAAATAACCCCACTGGGAAAGCAGCTCTTTGGAGGAGAACTGTTTGCATTGTAAATATAAAAAGCAACCTCCTAACATTTCATATTTAAGAATGTGCATCGTACCTCCTTACATGCAATCTACAGTCTGCTACGGATGTAAAGCCTGAAAATAATCTCCAATGACTTGTACAACTCGAATATATATATATATATATATAATATATTAATATATATATAATATTTATATATATATATATATATATAATAATAATATAATAAATAAATATATAATAAATAATAATATAATATATATATATAACAAGCAATTGCAACGCCACCATGGAAGCGCAAATTACATATCAGTAAGGAGACCAAGGCAAACACCTGGAACAGCATTTTTGTACAACTTTATTGGGATATGTTTCGAGTAGTATTACTATCACTCGTTATCAAACTACAAAATTGAAATGAATGACATTATAATTCTTGTAATTAAATTCACAATAATGCAGCAAAATGACATGCAAAAAAATATATGAGTATGTTAAAAGAAAGCTAATATTTTTTTAAATGAGTAAATGAAATAAAATAAATCAGAATGCAAATTTAAGTCACAAAAACGGATGGTACAAAGGAACAGTAAATACACTAAGTCAATATACAAATCAGAAGGATGCAAACTAAAACACAGAAGTGAGGTTACAGCCACATTTCTAGCCAAGGAAGGATTTATCTTGACAAAATATAAAACTTCTAAAATGTCGAGGTCTGTAGCAAACTGAGCAAAAGTTAAAACGGAAAAATCATCGATATGTAAAGGGTGACCATTCTCCTCGCTGTGTTCTCTGATTGCTCTGTAACTAGGTCTTGCTAGGTCAAGCTGATCTGGTAGTTTTTCCAACTGAGGGTAACCAATGGACAAAATAGAAATTAATTACATTTTTAGATCGTAACTATGAGTTCCAGTAAAAGTTAAAGGGTTTTGGCCTTGGTCTCTTTACTGATATGTAGATGGCGCCTCCCTGCTGGTGTTTCAATTACTATGATTGTCAGAAGAAGATATGGACCTACAGTTCTTCAACAATTTAGGATGGTACAAAGGACAGATTATAGGTTGAGAAAAGTCCGCAGTGACTGGCCTTTCCTGGAGACTTGTTTGAGGACCGGCCTCATTCCAACATTTCTTCACTTCAAGTTATACAACAAAATCCTACACAGAGCTCAACATTATCGGGATTGCCAAAGAAACTACTACGCGGTAAGCGGCGACTTTTGCATCATACTGCTTTTAAACAAAACCAAGTGACTAATGTTTTGAAAAATTCAGTTTCTCATCTAGATTTCATTCATTTATCTAATTGTATGAATAGAGTGAATACCAATAGCATTGAAAACGTTTCTCATGTGCATTCCTTAAAACTGAAAAATTTAGGTTATGTCGACTCGTCCTTCTCCTGATAATGTCATTTTTAATTATTCCTCTCGTGTATTGACAAACGAAAATATGGTTTTATCACGCGGTCTTAATTTTGCTTTTACGTCTCAAAAAGTTACGTTTTGACTCACACTTTTTGAATTGGGAACGTTTGTTTAAGGCTTTATCAACACAACTTTTATACCAACGATCCCAAAGGCTACTCTTATGATTATTTCAGACTAACACTTAAACACCTTGAGTTTTCATCCTTTGACAATTATAAGCCAGAGACCAAGTATTTACTTAGTACTGACGAGTTTAATATCTTACAAAGTCTAGCTAAAGAAATCTATTGTGGTTACAAAACCGATAAGGGCAATGGTGCAGTCTTGCTGAATAAAAACAGAGTATGTTGGTAAGATGATGGACATCCTTAATGATCAAACCAAGTTCCACGTAACTAAGAAAGGCCCTTTCAAATGTATTGTGCATTTAGAAGATAAAGTCAATAGAACATCAGACAAACTATACAAATCTGGCTGTTTCTCTAAAGAGGTTTTTCATGGCCTTCAAGCGTTCGGGTTTAGACAAATACGTCTGTACGGGCTCCCCAAGGTCCACAAGGAAGATCACTCACTGAGAACTATTTTATCAGCTATTGGAACTGCCAACTATAATACCGCTAATTTTCTTGTTCCCATCCTTGCGCCGTTAACTACAAATGAGTATACCTTAAATGACTCCTTTCATTTTATGAACTGCCTAAGAAACTGTGATTTTGATAATTGTGTTATGGCATCATTTGATTTGAAGTCTCTTTTCACTCAAATTCCACTGGATGAGTCGGTTGAAATTTGCCTAAATGAGCTGTTTAAAAATAATAATGATACTGTCAACGGGTTTAACAGGTTTCAGTTAATATAACTTTTAGTCCTAGCTACAAATGAATGCTATTTTTTGTGTAACAGTTTGTTATATAAGCAAATTGATGGTGCAAACATGGGATCCAGTATAGGACCATCTTTGGCTAATGTTTTTATGTGTTTTATGATGAAGAAATGGTTAGACGATTGCCCTTTAGATTTTAAGCCTTACTGCACAGGAGGTATGTTGATGATACATTCTTAATCTTTATGAGTCGTGGCCACATTCCTCGTTCTTTAGAGTACTTATTAGTAAGCATATTAATATAAAGTTTACTTCTGAATTCGGAGATAATCATACGCTTGCTTTTCTAGATATTTAGGTAAAAAATCATAATAATAAATTTCACACTTCAGTATTTAGAAAGCCTACTTTCGAAGGTCTTATGTCGAAAAATTGGAATTTCTAAAGTCACTCTTAAAAAACAAGGGCTATCCGTTGAATTACGTGAATACATCTATTGGTAAACAACTTTCAAAGTTATATGTAAACAAACAACCCGAAACTACCGCTAACGTAAAGAAACCTGTTATTTATCTACCTTTAACTTTTACTGGAACTCATAGTTACGATCTAAAAAAAAAAAGCAATTGTTTTCTATTTTGTCCATTGGTTACCCTCAGCTGGATATCAAAATATATTTCACGTTACAAAATAAATCAGGAAATTTCTTTAAAACTAAAGACCCTATACCAACAAGCCTTAGGTCCAACCTAGTTACAGAGCAATTAAAGAACACAGCGAGGAGAATGGTCACCCTTTACATAGCGATGATTTTTCTGTTTTAACTTCTGCTCAGTTTGCTACAGACCTCGACATTTTAGAAGTTTTATATTCTGTCAAGATAAATCCTTCCTTGGCTAGAAATGTGGCTGTAACCTCACTTTTCTGTTTTTAGTTTGCATCCTGCCGGTTAGTATATTGACTTATGTGTATTTACTGTTCCTTTGTACCATCCGTTTTTGTGACAAATTTGCATTCTGATTTATTTTATTTCATTTACTCATTAAAAAAAAGATATTAACTTTCTTTTAACGTACTCATATATTTTTTGCATGTCATTTTGCTGCATTATTGTGAATTTAATTACAAGAATTATAATGTCATTCATTTCAATTTTGTAGTTTGATAACGAGTGATAGTAATACTACTCGAAACATATCCCAATAAAGTTGTACGAAATGCTGTACCGAACTTTGGCCTTGGTCTCCTTATTGACACACACACACACACATACATACATACATATATATATATACATAGTTTGTGTTAATGCCACTGGCAATCACATTGAATTTGTGTGTGCGTGTGTGTGCAGGCATATCATGCCGAAGAAAGGGGGTTGGCGCGCCCCCCCCTCCCCCCTCCCCCGCCGCAACTCCTCCTCCGAAGGCAGAAGCAATTTCGAGATAGCGATCTAGTCGCAACAAACATCTCGCAACAAAACGAGACGCCCAACAACGTCGGCGGCGGCACCGAGCGAGCGGCAACAGCCAACAAGAAGAGAAGCGGCGCCATTAATTAACAGTCACTTGCTTCGATTCCAATTTCGCTCCATTGTTCCTAGGATGAAAACGCGCTCGCGCGCTCACTTCGTTTCGCAAGGGCTGCTGCTGCTGCTGCTGCTCTCCGGAAACGAGCGAAGGCACGCCACCGGCACGTAACTTCTCGTTTCCTCCTTCGAACGACCGTAGGGCCCCGAATGGAAGAAAGAAAGGAAGGAAGGAAGGAAGGACGGCCATGATGGCGCCTTGTTATTCGCACGACCTACATACGTAGTGTATAGTGTAGTACCTTCCCTCATGAGACAGGCGAAGAGTTCGAAACAAAACAACGAAGGTTTGAAACAGCTCCATACTGGATGCTCATCATTCCATGTTTTCAGATACCAGTCGCTTCGCCCCAGTTGTCTCTCAAAGTTTTCTTACAATCCACCGCACAAGTGTGCAGTTGTTCATCTTCACTTTTTGTAAGGATTTCTTTGTTCACACCTTACGACACATGCAGGCGCTTACTAAAGACCTTGCAGGCAGTGACGATTAGAAGATTGATGAAGCTACTACATTTTCGAACCACAAGTCGTCATTCCCAAGGGATATATAAAAATGAGAATCTTGGATTCCTAATTGATGATATTAACGAGCTGCTTTTCAAGCATGAGCCCGTGCCTGTATTCAGCTGGCATTTACTCACTCTCTCTCTCTCTCTCTCTCTCTCTCTCTCTCTCTCTCTCTCTCTCTCTCTCTCTCTCTCATTAAGACTTTCAAAATCTTTCACCAGTTGCTGTGAATTTTCCATCTACTTTTATAATCATCCCCCAACACACACCATACATGGGCGCCTGTTTGAAGACAGCTTGTCCAAGACCTACATTATGCACGAAACTCTAGTCTACTAATTGTCGCAAAAGCTTTAGTGTCACAATGAAAACTCTTGATTAGCCTCAGCAAATTACTTTCTAAACTATAAACCCTCAAGATGTTCTCCTTTGCATCTGTCAATTCAATCCAAAACTTTCAAAACAGCGATGAATAAACCTCTCCTTTGGCTTTAACTCCACTCAATTCCTGTTCTGAATGTACTCTGCAGTTACCGGTAGTCCCACCTGCTGCTTCAAAACCTAGCAATTCTCCTCCCAAGATAACCTGAGTACTATGGTGTCCTATCATTCTGACAATCCCCTTCTTCGACATTCCCTTCAACAAAGAAACAGATTCCTCTCATCCATTCATGTGGCGCCTTTCCTTAACTAGATGTACCTTCACGCCATGGTCAGCCAGTCAATTAGACAATCACCACCAAGCCACAACACAGCCCTTGTAATTCCATTAGTTGTGACGCCATTTCATTCTTCGGCCTTTACAAAGACGTTCTGGCATCTTAAACAGCCACTTCCTCAAGACTTTTTAAAATTGCATCAACTCCTTCAACTCTTGCATAATTTATCGTTACCTCTACTGTTCTTTATCTACCTCGGCTATCTCCAAGCTTCCTTCTGTTTTCAGAAACAATGAAACTCGAAGCTGTAAGTTGTACAGATATCATCTATACATTTCATTTATCACTCCAAGACCTCATTACTTTTCCACTTTCTGCATTGACTTCCCTCTAGAACAACTTCGTTTTCTTCTCTTAAAAGTTCTCATACTTCCAATATCTCTACCCCTCTACCCATCCATCTAATTACCATATGCAACCACGTTTCTTTACAGGACCTTAATGGTCTTCTCACCAACAGCACTCCACACAAAATCTCCAAAATCACAACGGCAAATTACAAGTTAAAAGTAAAGGCAAATGTCTGATTTGCCAGCAGGAAAAAAAAATAAAAACATGCCGGAACTCAGTGACGCAACAGCAGTGGTTTTCCAAACAAAAAATAAAAAAAGAAGTGCATTTGCACTAGCGGTTTACAAAGGGTGGGGAGGGGAGCCTAACTTACTAACAAAGGATTCCAAGAAAACAATAAGACGCATTTGTACATCGCTGCTCTGTAATTTCTTTTCATCGCCAGTCTCATATGATCAAAAAGAATAAGTCACATCTTGAAACATTCAATATCAGTTAGGTCTGCAAGACACAATTTCGATTATATGGAAGGTGAAAATTAAAACGGAAATTAATAAATGCACCAACCTATACTCGGTTTTTTTTCCATCTGTCCACCCGTCTGTGGAGTTTGCGTATGGTAACACTGCGTCCCAGGGTTTAGATAGTTACATTCAGCTTACATTCAACAATTATAATATCCTATTTCGAATATTAACGGTGTAATTCGCATACAGTAAACTATCAAAACACTTTTCAGTTGCAAAAGTACACCCAGATATCCTTTTATTTACCTAAAACTTACACATAGCATATATAACTATTTAAAGCCTGGGACGCAGTGTTACCATGCTCGACCACCACAGGCGGATGGACAGATGGAAAAAAACAAGAGTATAGTTACAAGAATTATAGACTATGATGACATTCGACGACTCAAGTATCTTCGCTTTCACTAAAGGAGGCAAGCAAGCAAACTATCTGAGATAGCGAAGATCTGCGCTGCAGGGCCGAAGCGAGAAGAGAAAAACAACACCAACAGCAGAAGCAGCAGCAACATCAAAAAACAACACTTTGTAACAATCATCATTAACAGCCATCCGCAGTGCAGAAGGCGACGCATCAGAACGACCGGAGAAGAAAAAAAAAAAAAAACCTTCCTTCGTCACACGATTTCATTAGGAAAAAAAAATTAAAGCGACGCCATCACCCAACTCCAATCAAAGGGCGCTATGACAATTATCAAAGAGAGAGAGATGAGAGAGAGAGAGAGAGAGAGAAGAGAGAGAGAGAGAGAGAGAGAGAATTATTCATTCCAAATGAACGGAAGTGTTGCAACAAATAAATAAATAACTTTATCTCTCTCTCTCTCTCTCTCTCTCTCTCTCTCTCTCTCTCTCTCTTATACACAAAAACACACACACACTATATATATATATATATATATATATATAGATATAATATATATATATATATATATATATATATATATATATATATATATATATATATATATATATATATATATTCAAAGATTCATCCTAAGCAACGGCGTCGGTGACCCTGGTAGTTGTGACGCCAGATAACTCAGAATTAATCAATCAAATCATCCTAAGCAAACCAGTGTTGCAAACAAATAATTACCTCACTCTCTCTCTCTCTCACATAAATTTTATATATACCTTTTTGTGAGAGAGAGAGAGAGAGAGAGAGAGAGAGAGAGAGAGAGAGAGAGAGAGAGAAATTGACAAGAGCATAGGCCTATAAGCGAAGCCCTGAGCATCAGAAGCAGGACTCCCTCGACATTTCATTAAAAAGACCCTCTGCCCTACTTTGCTTAAAACAAAGACTCCACTCTACAGATGCACTAAGAAACCAAAGAATAAAATAACACATATACATAATGCACGTATTTCTATCATCTCTTCATGAAAATGGCTGAATAGACGAGCGTCGGTTATGAGGACTGCATCATTTGTGCACAGTGGAGAGCGTTCGTTTTAAGGCCAAGACCTCGTGTTGGTAAGTGGCAAACTTACTCTGAAACGAAAAATAAATTGTAATGAATCATTACACTTCTGTATAAAGACTGGATTTGACGTCAGCTGCACTATGAATCAAGTGTTAGGAGAGGGTGGAAAGTAAGATGAAGAAATAGAATATGAAAGAAGGTACATTAAAAGGAACGAAAGTGGTTGCAGCTAGGGGCCAAAAGCAAGCTGCAAAGAACCTTAAGTAATGCCTACAGTGCATCGCATGAGGTTCACTGACGACAGTACCCCCCTACGGAGAAGGTTCAGTACTAGGAATGAAATGAGTTACAGCTAAGGGCGAAGGGACGACGCAAAGAACCTAAAGTAATGCTTACAGTGCACCGCATGAGGTGCACCTTCAAAGTACCTTATGGAAATCATAAACAATTTGGCGGTTGACAGATATGCCTGAAAAAGACTAAAGTTTCGTACCATATCAATTGGCGCCGGGCTTCAGCCCCGTCGAGAGCGGGAGTTATCGGCCTAATTTCCTGTGCGTGATCAATGTGCCTCTGCTGCCCTACGCAGCGCTCTTGCCTGGTGGAAGTCAGCTGTGGTTGGCTGCAGCCGGTGGTTTGGGGAGACAAGAGTTCCATCGAAATAATATAGCTCATAATCATCCTTGTCAATTATAACGGGGGAGAATTACCGAGACAATCCCTTGGGCGGCAAAACTCAAGTGAAAAGGAACGGAATGAAAATGCTACGTAGTTCTGGCATCCATGACCGCGCGAACTGTTCCAACAGATTACAAAATCACATCAATCAATCATCCTCACTCATCCGGTCTGAATCATACTGTTCATCAAAACATTCTCTCTTGAATATGCCCGGAATCCCCTCTGATCTCTATTGCGCCATACACAGCTCGTAACCAAATAAAAAAAACTGTTGATCCCCCAAAATCTACTGGATATGTATATACCAGCTCTGACCTACTGCTAGTTCCCACGAACACCAATCCTCCGTGTGTACATCCATCCACTGAGGTAACTAACTCCCTCCCTCCCTGGCGTGTTGACACAGCTGTTTGAAACTTGTACGCGAGCTCCCAAGGCCTCCTCGACACCAAACCCCACGGCTCTCCTCCTATCATCCGACGTCGATAGATCAAGTTAAATCGAGGGCTAATGAGTCCGCGGCCGCGTCACTGACCCTCGTACGTTTGGCAGCCGCGTCGTTTTAACACCCTTACGGGTGAGTCAGAGGGAGGCAAAATAACTCGAGAAGATATTGGATGACTGTTCCGATCGAGAATACGACTTTGCTTTGGAGTGAGAATCCACTGGGAATGATGCGGCTAAACACTTGCGGGAAATGATGACTAGCCAGCTGTGTCGCTCCTTCACACTGTGAACTGTGAAAACAAGGAGATCGCACCATTTATCTTTACCGCTTCTGCGTTGCAACTTCTCTTGAAGGCCAAGCACTTTTCTTCTTCTTCAGCTTCGTTTGCTTTCGGAATTTTACTCATTAATCTTCCTATTTACATCATTATTACTTGGCTGTTTATCTAATCGCTCTCTCTCTCTCTCTCTCATTTACAATGTTTTCCTTAAAAGGCGTAAAATGTTAAACAAAAAGACGGCCGACGATTCCTCAGAATGTTTATTTTTTAATATCATGCATATTTTATGGCTAAAGATCGTGTTTATGAATTCGCAAGCAAGCAAGCACACAACGCATGGCCTTTGAATTTGTTTGGACAACACAATATTCAGTTTTTTATTTTTTTGTCAATTCACGAATATGTACAGAAACCATTGCATATTCTACTACATCAGTTTTGTAATAAATTCATAACAGCAGTATACAATCATCATAACTACAATTGTTATGCTAAAACATTAATGTTCTGTATGAATTCTCAATTGATCAAAAAATAATACCCAAAAAACCTCCCCCACAAAAAAAAAAAAAAAAAAAAAAAAAAATTGAAATTTAGCCCGTTGTTTCAGAAACGACAGTAAAATAAAATTTTATATTTTATTCGAAATCATTTTTCTGTACTGTTTACCATACACCATATTTATTTTTTTTTTACATTTTCATTCCAATAAATAAATCATAAACACCCTATCCTAAAATTCCTGTATCATTGACTCAACGCGAGAACACCTTTTTCATACCTTTTTGGGGCCCTTCCGTGGACCTTTCCTACCCCCAAACAACAACAAAAACAAAGCAGCTTGTAGGCTTACTCCAGAGTCAGCGAAAATAATAATATAAAAAAAAAACCTCATGTTTGCTCTCCCTGTGTCAGGTTAACCTGATCAAGATTCTGTATGTTGAGGTAATGGTATAAGTTCTCTCTCTCTCTCTCTCTCTCTCTCTCTCCTCTCTCTCTCTCTCTCTCTCTCTCGTCTCTCTCTCTCTCTCTCTCTCTCAAAAAGGTAGTAGCATGTCCTACCAATTTTTCCTTCACATACGGCTGATGAAACGTTATATCTCATAACCCGAAGCTTAAGGGAAAAAATGTGGAACATTATGAAGTTAGAGCTTAATTAGCCCCAAAGGTGAGCGTCGGGGAGAGAGAGAGGAGCTTAATCCCAAAGGCAGCAATGGACTTCCCTCACTATAGGGGCACCGGCAGCATAGTATTCCCGAACTGTAATCTAGTGCAGGTCCTTCCTTCCCTGAAAAAAAAACGGGACGCCATATTTTAAAAACTATAGCTATTGAAATCTTCTTGAAAACAATCGCATTGTGTTTCCCTCATCAAGTTCCCCGCTTCTAACTAACCTGACGTGGGGCAGGGAGGGGGGGAGGGAAGAACGGGCTGGTACAATATTGCTGTAGAAACTGTCTCTCGACTGACGAAGACAAAAGAGGGTGACTCACCACTTGAAATGATACAGTGATTCAAATGATCACAGCAGGAATTTTTATACAAACCGAAAAAATAATAACCTTTCCATAAAATGCAAAATCAATTATAGAGTCCATTTCTTTATTCGTGGGACAATCTTTCATCACACAATGTCAACCAACTCTCGTTTGTTCTACAATCTCTCGTGTGCCTGATTCCACTCCAGGCAGGCTTTTGCTACCACACCGAATTTATTAGTCATCCTCTCCGGTCTGATTTCCACGCTCTTACCTCTTCCTCCAGCTCACGTGGTGCACTGCAGGCATTACTTAAGGGTCCTTGCAGCGTCCATTCGGCCCCCAGCTGAAACCCCTTTCATTCCTTTTACCGTATCTCCATACATTCTTTCTACCCTCTCTAACAATTGATTCATAGTGCAACTGCTTTGAGGTTTGCCTCCTGTTACACCTTTCAAACTTTCTTACTATCAATCTCCCTTTCACAGCTGAACGGCCTCATAGGTCCTAGCGCTTGGCCTTTGCCCGAAATTCTATATATATTCTATTCTTACCTTCCTCAGTAACGCAGGACCCTGTTATTTTAACAGAGGTACACCAAACATCCGATATAATAACATATATATATATAAGAGATATATATATATATATATATATATATATATAGATATAATATATATATGTAGCGGTATTACTCTTCGCAAACAGCCCTAAGGTAACGTTCGCCGACTTGGAGGCTGTACTATTGGAGATTTAGACTTATATAAATTTTCTTACCTGCTGAAAGCTCTTGATATTGAATTAGCAAAAAGGGTTCTAAATTTTGGATGAGAAATGAAGATTGATATATTCTTAAAAAGGTTTATTCTTCGCTCTGTGATTCTATAAAAGTTTCCACCTTCTGGGCTCTTGGACTGACAAAGCTTAATTGGCACTTGTTGCAATTACGAGTCTTATAGCACGAGGGAATTTACTGAGTATTGATTGTCACTTATCACTGTCTTGATTGATTCGCACACACACTTTTGCGCTTATTTCTTCTTCTCTGGATTCTTCTTTGCTGCTTCTCTCTGTCTCTTCTTCTTCACTCGTTCTCTGTTCGGCTGCGGCAACACTCGTTGTTCTTGCTCGTGCTCTCCCAACGCCATCTTGAATTGCTCTACCCCCCTTTTCTCCCACTCTTGTCGTTTTCTTCTCTGCTCCTCTCTCTGTCTGCCTTTTTATTCGGATGATATCTTTTTTTAGCACCGCCTTTGATTTCTTGGGTTTGGACTGGGTGTGGTAACTTCTGAAAGACTTCTTGTGTCTTAGTGGCTGCCAGCTTGTATACCAACCGCCTTCCTCTCATATCTTTCACAATGATTCGTAGGCTGTGAATTTGTATACGCCTCCTTCTTCATGTCCTGCTTCTTGGGGGCGTATCCATTCGGTAACCTCATAGGTCATTCGTTGATACCCCTTTTGGGCTGCCTTATATGACCAACCACTCATTGTGGCTTTTGATTCGTCCGAAGTCCTATAGGTCTATCTTGAAAGGGTGGGGCTCTGAAGAGTTTGGTACTTCCCTCTTTCTAACAACGGGTCATAGAATTCCTTTTTAACGTATGCCAGATGGCTCTCTCTGACCTGTTCACGAAGGGAACGGCGATTAGTCATAGGCGCTAATGAGAGTAGTTTCCAATTTCTCGAAGATGCCTGGCGAATATCGCTGTCACTAATCGCTGTTACGGAGGCAGGTTTTTTGGGGAGATGAAAACCACATGGCTGATGGCTAAAAGCCTTAATCGTTTGGAGTAACAAAATCCCTTCGCTAAGAAAAAATCATTATCATATTCCCTTTTCCCTTTTCTTCTCTTATTATCCGTTTCGTGCCTTTTCTTAAGTATTATTAAGTTATTGCCCTTTGGAATAACAACACTGTGCCACACTATTACAGTCTCGGCCCGCTATCTCGCTGACTCCGACAGCGTTAACTAAGCTGAAGCAAATATTATACCTTACCAGGGAGGATTTCCTAACTTATGCTTCTTGGAAATCATATTGAACCTTTATCTTAAAAAACATCAAAACTGAATGTAAACATGAGCAAATCCTTGATTAAGTAACGTTAAGGGCAACAATCAAAATTGAATGTAAACATGAATAAATTCTTGAGCAAGTAACATTCAGAGAAACATAAAAAAAACTGAATATGAATATGAACAAATCTTAAGTAACGTTAAAAAGACATTAAAGCTGAATATAAACATAAACAAATTCTTGATTTAGTAATATTAAAGAATCAATCAAACTGAATTCAAATATGAGTAAATCACATTAAGAAACATGAAAAACTAAATGCCACAAGAAAAATAAATCACCAAAACAAGAAAACTGAAAGTTAAACATAAATTAGCCCTTAAGTCACATAGTTATATAAATGCATGGTAGAAGCAAAAAAATGATAACTATCCAAGTTTACAGTATATGATTGGTAAAGTCCTCTGTCCTATCTATCTAGGTGGATAGCTTTTCTTTTATGGAAAAAAAATAAATTTCGTTCTTCGTTGACGACACTTGACTTCTTATTTGCGCGACCTGCTACTTGTGACAAGTCCTGGCAGATAATATCCTTGTGTATTTGTATGCAATAACAAGTGTGTCCTTAACTTCCTACTGAGATAGTGTATTGTGTTCATGCAAATATTCATTGAACCTTTTTACTGTAATTCTGAGTAACCTTTTACATTAAACCTTATAACTTTACTGCTTGATACTAAAACAAAATTGGCAACTTGGTTAAAGGAACTGGTTAGTGGTTAATACTTGTAGGTTTCTTCTACTGTGACAACATTTAGTAAGTTTTTACCAATAAATATCTTGTTAGTAAGTTCTCATCAGTTAATATCTCGTTAGTAAGTTCTCAACAACTACTATCTTGTTAGTGAGTCTTCATCAATTACTATCTTGTTAATTAAGTTCTCATCAATTAATATCTTAAGGATTGAGCAAAGTAAGTGTATTAATTACCCCTTCAAAATCATAATCATTTCTGAAACGAATTCCCTTATCTTAAAATCACTTAATATCTATCTTAACCATTTCCTCTTTATTCTTTCAATTCTAAAGGTGTTCTTATGGAACAATTAAACTCAATAAACTTCTTGAAATTCTATACTACTATGCCATGAACTGTTAAATATTCCCCTTCAACTCAAAAAAAACTAAGTTCGAAGTTAGCGCGCATAACCCCGAAATTTTTGCTACAAGAAACCCAACTAATTAAAGTAAGAAATGCAACAAATTAAAAATTTATTCCTAAGCCGACCTGTGAAGGTAAACTTAGCAATAGAAAATAAATGAATACATGGGAATAATAAAATGAATCATTGGGTTTGTCTTTTTTTTCACTAAAAGTGAATCTTCTAATTCTTAGGTTATACCTAGTCCTTCTTCTGGGACTTCTGGCTTCTCCAGTCACATGGAGTTCTTCATCTTCTTTTAATTCTTTTGACTTTACCCTGGTACTGGGTTTTAGTTCTTGTCCTTCACTGAAAAGTGATTCTTCTTTACCTTAGGCTTTGCTTAGGCCTTTCTTCTGAAATTTCTTCCGACTTTGCTTCCGACTTTTCTTCTGACTTTTCTTCCGACTTCAGTCGCTTCGGGATTTCAACAGCCTGCTTTCTCTTGGACCTTATTTCTTACTTTGATCTGCCGAAGGCCTTCTTCTTCAAATGATTTTAACATATGAGAAAGGTATTCGATCATTCATCTTCTTCACTTTTACCTTGTTTCTTGTACATCTTCGACCTTGTATGGTCCTGTGAATTAGTGGCTATCTTATAACTAATACCACTTCTTACTTCCTTCTTAATGTAGACTTTGTCGCTTATCTTTTAATCTGCTGGGTTTAGCTTTACTTGATGCGTGTTCATCATATTCCTCTGTACTTCTTCCAAATTTTGTGTAATCGCTTGTGAATTACAAACATTAAAGTTTCCGATTCTTATCTTCATAATGTCTTCAGAGTAAGTAGGCTCTATTGACTGATTCAGCCATGTATCGGGTATCTGGGCTTATATCCATCAAAGCCTTTATGAGAGTTGCTTGTGTACTTGTATAGTACTTGGCGTTTTATGAATTTGGGCCAAAGGTAAATCGACGTCTCTGTCGGGTTCCTGTGTCTAAACTTCCTTTTATTCTTCTCTTGTGAGCCGTTTCCAGCTGAGTGATACTATTGTATCGCTATCTCCTTCTACCTTGTAAATATTTCGAGTTTCTTGGACTAATGCGTTGTACGTCTTGATCCCATTATCTGAAGTAATGAGCCGTGGGCAGCATTTCTGCCTAATATCTTATGAAAAAGAGCGGTTGCACATTCTAGCTACTTTACTAGTAATTGGTATTAACTCTGTATATCACATGAGCGGGTCAACACACTAGTATCTTCTTTTACCTCTACTCGTGGTACGAGGTTGAGTGCTAAAACCTATAACTCCTCCTTTAGTAGGAGTCAGTGGGATATAATAATTCCCTTGAGGTATTTCCTCGTTCTTTCTTCCCTTTCCAATGATGCGTATGTTGCAATTCTTCACATGAGTACTAGCATCCTTGTGTTAGTCTGTCTCATCCTTTCTTGGGTGAGGTCTCATGTCATTGTCAAGCGTTAGCTCAACGACTTGGGTTCTTGGGCACTTAGGCGCTATCCATCTATGGAGTACACCTGTGAACTGACCAAATGGGTCATCGTTCGTGACGCCAATAAATTAATACGTCGTCTATATCATTAATGCATCTGTGGGACGTTCAACCCTTTTCCTCGCTTTCTTGATTCTTGGGAGCTAATTCTCTTTATTCTTCCGCACTAGGAGATCACTTTTAAATCTTCATCTCTTCTAGTTCCTCTCATGAAACCCTTTTGCCGGCAAGGCTTAGTTGTATAATTGCACAGTGAATACATTTGTGCCACTGCATATAGTTTTCGCTCTGTTTTAGCGTCTCGACTTTATCATATTCATAACTATCGCTTTGCAAAGCATGCCTTGCTCATGCGTCTGCCGTTTTATTTGTCTTTCCAGGAACCTACGTTTCACCTCTATGTCGTAGTCCTTGGTTGTCATAAATCTACTGGGCTCTACCTTCGGAAAAATTCGGATTCTTAACTTTCTTACTGGCAGCTGAGGGATCAGTGCACATTGCTATCATCTAATTTTGCCTCCGTGGGCCTTAATTTCCTACTGTAAGATGCTATAGACTGGTTATTTATCAACGTATTCTTTGCATTAAGCACGCTCCTATTCCGGCGCGGCTTTCTTCGGTGGCTAATAGAGTTTCTTTACGAAAATCTGGGAAACTAAGTGCGGGGATGCGTTAATCCCTTCAATTTCGACAAATGCTTCTTGTTGCTTTCGCTGTCTACGTGAATGATAACGTGTTCCTTTTCCAACTCTGTCAGAGAAGCGGATATGATTGCTAAGCTCTTTGCATATCTTAGGTAAATACCGACTAAACTGAAAATTACTTTACGTCCTTCTAACGTTGAGTGTAGGGTATTCCTTCATTGACTTAATCCTTAACTTAGTATTTACTTGTTACACGCCCCCTTTCAATTACTATATAAGGTCCAAAGTTAATCCTATTTGCCGTTGTAAAGGACAATTGGAATCCCTTTTAACCTTAGCTTTTAATCTTCTTAGGACTTCTCTTACTACTTCCGTGTTTCCCTTCTATGGCATGGTCGCTGTTATTACCAAATCGTCTATGTGGCAGTGCACTCTTTTGCCTATCAAATCGACCAAATTCTTATCCATTTTATCTTAAAAGTTACGGGGCTATACCTTAGACCAAAGACATCCTTGCACATTGATACTTGTCGTTACTAGTGGAGAAAACTGTTCGAAGGTTTACTTTCTTCGTCAAAGGGGTTTGCCAGAATTTCTGTGATAAATCTATAGTGGTGAATTATTTCTTGAACCTTATAGTGACGATAAGATCTCTAATTAATCGGTATTGGATAAAGATCGTTTCCGGTAATTTTATTCAATTTTCTGAAATCTACAACTACTCTTATAAGTTTTTTCGTCCTTTGAATACTAGTAATAGTGAAAAGACTACGGGGATTTCGATGCTTCTATTATTTCTTGTCTATTCAATTCCTTGTTATACTTCTCTTTTCAAAGATCTCCTGGGAATGTTCTACTCTGTAGGCTGATGTGTAGATTGGCTTTCTGTTTAGTGGAATGACCATTTGGTGCGTCATGTCGCATGGTATCTTCTCATGTGTCGCGACTATGTCTTTACATTCGCGCTTCGCGACTATGTCTTTACATTCGCGCTAAGTCTACAATTTCCCTTCTGGCAAGAGTTTCCCTTATATCCCTTAAATGGGATTCCAACTTAGCCCTTCTCAGTTTTATGAGCCAAATTTTCGTTTTCTTACTGATTGCTGCTACTGTTTCCCCTTCTACGACTCGAATAGGTATGGTTTATACTTCTGCTAGGCTTTCATGTAAACTAGAAGAATAACGTATTCCGTTTACTTGCGTCCCGTCCTTTCAGTAAGTGTGAGAATTTCCTTCCCTTCAAAATTGGATTAACTGTACGTTCTTCCCACATACTTTCTCCAGGTTTAAGTTTAACTCCCCTTCTAATTTCTTAAGTGTCTTGATTTGATTCTAAGAAGTTATTGATCTGTTATGAACTCGTATTACATTCTGGATATCTTACATCTGTCTTATCCTTCTTCAGAATACCTTCCATCAACGAATTCTCATCGAGTCTAGGTTCTTCTAATTAACTTGCAAATTGGTATTCTGGAAATCTTACTGCCCCTCTTTTTCCTAAATTACTAACTGCCTCTCTAGGTGCGTCAATGTTGACCCCCTTGTCTATTCATGATTGGATAAACTATTAACAACAGGGCAAAGCTAACTGTTTGTTTCGTTGCTACACAACCCTTCTCTTTAAATGAAATTCTTCCTGGCTTAGAATGAACAATCTAACAGGCTTATTACCTAGATATTATTACTCTGAACGTCTGTGATTTTTACAGTCTACCTCTGAGTTCGTACTTAAGTGAGAAAAATATAACCGATTCAATTCTTTGCTGACCTTATATTTTTTTATGACTACCTCTGTTTATCTCTTACTATTTCCACTGGATTCAAATTTTATCTCAATTTCAGGCAAGTCGAATCTGCTACTATTAATTAGTTTCTCAACCTCTTTTTTCCCTTTCTTCTTTACTTTGACTAGCGGCGCCCTGTCACCGTCAGTCTCTGAACATTGTTGCTCTAGTTATCCTGTCTTCTCACCTTCCCGTCCTGGGTGGTTATGGGTGGAGACAGATCATCCCCTTCAGGGTTCTTACCTAAGATTTTCCTGACTTCTAAATCAATTTCTGCTACATCATCTGTTGGACCCCATTTGCGGTTCATTTGTGCAGTGACCGCTTCAGGTAAAGTTCCCAAGAGCAAAGATAGATATATCAATCTCTTACAATTCTTAAGTGTTATTCCTTGTTTATCCCCCTTTGTAATTATCCACTGATTATTTGAAAATGCCTTATCCAACTCATCGTCATAGATCGATGGGTCAATAAGGCCCTTGCGTGTTTTCATATCGCGGAATATGCCTGCAAGACGGATCACCGGATCGGTTTCGTCTTGTGGGGAATATATTTTCCTAAGGAACTGCTTCAGTTCTTCCCAATTCCTAAGCCTTTGATAAGTCTCTGAACGGACATATTGTTCTAAGTCTCCTGACTCCAGGTCAAGATAGCTCTTGGCTTTAAGAAGTTTTTCCTTATCTGTACCCGTCATGTTGCTTAAGCGTATCTCTATTTGTTCTATCCAGCTTTCTAATTTACAGGTATCCTGACCTTCCCTTCTTCCGAAAAACTTAGTTACATGAACAATTGCCTGTCCCCTACATGTTCCCATTGCTGCAGCATCCGAGTTACTCGACTGTGTTCCCTCAGCCATGTCTAATTTCCTCGTTTGACTTCTAGTGTGAACAAGAGTTCTTGCTTTCTTATTTCGGGCTGATCTCCTTCGGACCATCTTCTCCTTAATTAAAAAGTTTCTTAAACACTGAGTATCTCTAAAATTATTAAAGTTATGGTAGTAATATCCCGAGAAGGAAGAAGAAGAGCAGACTGTAAACAAAGGTCGACATTTCACAAGCTCCTTTTTTGTCTTGATTTATCTGTGAACGAGGACAATATGAATGTTTAAGGTAATGTCATGAAGCCTTTAAAGTATCAAGGATAGCATTGACAGTGAACACTTCCTGTATACAGTGAAATTAGTGTAGATAGGAGAAGAAATTTTCAAAAACTCTCCTGGCCCGGCCAAACCGGGCGGGCCATATGCCCTCAGGCTATGGCTGTGACGTAATAGAAGTGACGTCAAGAGCGTTCGGACGAAGTGAAAATGGCTTCATTCTATGCTCCACCCATTAGGAGAAAAGACTCCGTTGGTTTAATATTTTCTGGTAAACCGAACTTAAATGATGTTGATGATGTAATTTTTGAAAAGCTGAGAATTGATATTGAAGATTTGATTGGTGTTCAAGAAATGCGAAGTAATAAAGTGATCTTGAAGTTCCGGAATCAGTGTGTATATGAAACTTTTCTAAATAATTATGATGAAAAAGTAATTTGTTTACCTAATGGTCTGGAAGTGAAAGTAGTTAATTCAGCAGTCTCTTCACATTTGTATCAATAAGGTACGCTCCATTTGATATGCAAAACAGTATGTTGAGCGATGTATTAAGCTCGTATGGGAAAGTTATTGGAATACGTGATAATACTTCCACACTCGGCAGACGTAAAGGACTGTTAAACGGAATACGGACGGCTAAAATGGAAATTAAGAAAAACATTCCATCGGCGCTTTTCATAGGAGGACATACTATTTCTTTCATGTACAACGGACAGAAAAAGACATGTCTTAAGTGTGGCAGTGAGAATCATTTTGCTGTAGATTGCTCCTTGGACAGAATAGTGAACATTTTTGAGCATGAGAAGGATTTTCCAAGTCTGCCGAAACTACAGGGAACGAAACTACAGGGGAAACGAAACACAAGGGAACGAAACCAGGGAACGAAACACAAGGGAACGCACAGGGGAACGAAACACAAGGGAACGAACGCAACATGGAGAAGGAAAGGCAAGAGTCACTAAGTGAAGAGACACCAAATGGTAATAATGTTCAGGATATCAATTAGTATAACAGTGGAAAATGGCAACAACGAGCTACATGTTTTAACAGAAAGGATGAATATTGAACTTGAGGATAGTGAGAAAATCAAAGAATGTGAGAATAAGGATTCAGATAAGGAGGAGGAGGTGATATCTATCGATGATGAGGTACTACATAGTGGACCAAGTTTGGAAGCGTCTGAAGTGAGTGATTATACCGCAAGAAACTGCACCTGATGAGTTCACTGTTATCACGACGACTGCGGACGTTCATCAAGAGGACAGAAAGATAACTCTTAACCTGGGACAACGGAACTGATCAAGGAAGAGGAGGACAAATGATGCAGAATATATGGAGATGGATTAATGGAAACGGGTGAGATTTGGAAATTGCGCCTGGAAATGGAAAATGGAAAATTCAGATGGCAAATGACGTCAAGATGAGAATTTCAAAGAAAAAAAATAGGAACTCAAAAATATTCAAGATCTGAAGATAATAGTGATGAGGTGGAAAATTGGAAAAAATTGAGACCAGAAAAGGAAAAAGCTGGAATCTAATTAATTTGAGGCCTTCAATCTCTCAATTGGCTGTTTAAATGTGAACGGGTTAAATGACGTTGGTAAACAAATGAAGCTGTTATCCTTGTCTAGGTATTATGATATAGATATTTTGTTATTGCAAGAGCATAATGTGAAGGATTTAAAAGCTCTGAGTTTTTTCACAAATTACTATGATGTTTTGTTAAACCCAAGTAATAATCTTAAAGGAGGTACAGCAGTTTGTATAAATAAGTTTTAAATCTTTGTCTGTCATTAGCAAGGAAATGGATACGGAGGGACAGATAATAGGAGCTAAAATATCTTGTTTAAATTATGAAATTCCAGTTGTGAATACTTATGCCCCTTCAGGTACAGATAAAAAGAAAGAAAGAGAAGAATTTTTTAACAATAAAATCTTATATTATTTTCGTAAAAATATTGAAAATGTAGTTTTCGGACGGGGATTTTAATTGTGTTACATTCACAGAGATGTCAGTACAGGGAAGGACAATATAGTGTCAAAATCATTGCAGTCCTTCATAAAAAATGTTGGATTAAAAGATGTAACTTGCACTTGTAAAGGCATTCCAAAATATACTTACATTAGAAAAGGCTATGGGTTCTAGGATAGATCGCCTATATACTAAACAGCTACTCCATAATATGTTAAGTACTGATACAGTGCCTGTGGCTTCCTTCTGATCATTGTATGGTCATTGCTAAATTCAGGATAGGCGATGTGCAAAAAGGGAAAGGATTTTGGAAATTAAATGCGTCTTTACTGGAGACAGAAGGAATAGGCGAAAACTTTGAATGCTTTTGGAGTCATGTAAAACTAAAAATAGACTGTTTTGAAAATGTAATTGAATGGTGGGAATTTTGCTAAAAGGGAATTTCAAACGGTCTTCATTAAAGTTGCAACGAGGGAATCAAATGAAAAAATATGGTTTAATAAATTTATTGCAATATCGATTAAAATATCTATATGGCTTATGTAATGCTGGGAATGATAAATATGATGAAATTTATGCTTTGAAAAGTAAAATAAACTGTCTTCAAAATGAACTTTGTGAGGGAGTTAAAAATAAGAGCAAAATTAAAAGATCAAGTGGAAGGGGAAAAATTATCATCGCACTTGCTTGGGAAGGAGAAACAGCATAAAGGCAATCACCTGGTAATGAGATATAAAGTAATAGTGGGAATATACTAACGGATACAAAGGCTGTTCTTGTGTATCTTAAAGACCATTTTAAAGTAATGTATGAATTTACTGAAGGAAATCACGAAGAACAATCATATTTGCTTGAGAAATGCAAGGTAGATGAAGAGGACAATAAACTTTTAGAGGAGGATTTTGATATAAATGAATTATGGGAATCATTGAATAAAATGAATAAAGGAAAATCACCTGGAAGTGATGGATTAACTGTGGAGTTTTATAAACGGTTTTGGGTATATTATAAAAAACGATTTTTCAGAGGTAATGAAATGTATGCTGAAAGAAAGTAAGTTATCGGAATCACAAAATTTAGGAATAATAAAACTATGTCCAAAAAGTGGAAATTTGGAAAATGGTTGAAAACTGGAGACCAATCACTTTGTTAAATGTTGATTATAAAATTCTAGCAAAAAACAATGGCAAATCGTTTGAAACTTGTAATTGGAAAAAATCTATATCACCTGAACAATATTGTGGTACTCCAAACAGATCCATAATTCACTGCAAATAATACAATAAGAGACATAATGAATTATGTAAGAGAAAATAATTTGAATGCAGGTATGTTTAACTTGGACTGGTCCAAAGCTTTTGATAGGGTGAACTTGCCATTTCTTTTTAGAATTATGGAAAAGTTTGGATTTCAGAAAATTTATTTCATGGTTAAAAATATTATATAAAGAATGTAAAAGTATGATATGTGTGAATGGACTATTTACAGACACCTTTAATGTAAGAAGGTCGGTTAGACAAGGCTGTCCACTATCAATGTTATTGTTTGTCATTTTCCAAGAACCATTGTACCTAGCATTAAAAACCAATAAAAAAATTGTACCTCTTACGTTACCAAACAATGAAAAAATTAAAGTACAGGGATTTTGCTGATGATACAACAGTAATTTTTGCAGACGATGATTCATAATAGAGATTCACTATGAAATAAAGAAATTTGAAGCAGCAAACTGGCTCATTATTAAATAAAGAAAAATCTGTCATCTTAGGAATTGGTGAATGGTCAGGCAGAGAGACTGGAAGTTAACTTGTTTCAAAGTTGTGGACTGTGCTAAAATTTTGGGCATTACTTCAGCAATTCGTATGCGGAAACTTGTGAAATAAATTGGTCAGTATAGAGAAAAAAATTGAAAAGGCAGTTAACATGTTGTGTAAAAGGTATCTAACACTTTACAGAAAGCACTAATAATCAACTCTTTGATATTTATCCAAAATGTGGTATGTAGCTCACACACTTCCGTTAAGTAAAAAACAAGCTCAAAAGGTGAATGCAATATTTTCAAGTATATATGGTGTGGTATGTATCGACCTATAAAACGTAGTACCCTGCATTTTACCAAATTAGAAGGAGGTTTAGGGATAATGTATTGAAGAAAAGGCAAGATCAATATTCAGTGTAACTTGCTTAAAAAGTCTAATAAACTGTAACGGGTAACCAGGTATTACTGTTCTGTAAGACTGAATGGTATAAAATTAGATAGCTTATCAGAAGTAGCATATTTTACCCCTGAGTACTATTCTTTGGCAGTAGATGATATTAGGAAAGCATATCACAACAAACTCTTTCCATATATAAATAACAGAGAAATGTATTCAATCATTTGGAGGAAAGAAGCCCCAATGGTAGAAAATAACTATCCGACACTTAAATGGAAAAATATTTGGAGAAATGTTAATAGCACATTCATTAAAGTGGAGGAAAGGGATTTAATTTGTGTTTAGGTATATCATGAGTCACTAGCAACCAAAACAAAAGGCTCCATATGTTGAAATTAAAAGAAGACTCAAAATGTGACCAGTGTGGTGAAACCGAGTATCAAATGCATATTTTTTACTTCTGTAGAGAAAAGAAAAATATAGTGAAATGGTTTAATTCTGTCCTTAAGAATGCTGTAAACTAAATGATTATAGTTTCTTGAAATTATTATTCTATGATATAGAAGCAAAATCAATTGTTGATAAAACACTGCCATTTTGTTCATCACCGGCTATTTGTATTGTTTGTGGATGTGTTATAAACATACAATAGCTGCCAAAATGTAATTGTTCTTTTGAAAATAAATTAGAAGCACAAAGGATGTATATTAAATATGATATACTACAAGCATATTTACAAGTATGTAACCAAAGAATTTCTAAACTATATGTTTTGATTTTTGATTTATATTGATTTTGAAACAAAATGTTATTTAAGTTTATTTATAATTTTTGTATAACAGAATTATCCAAATAATGTTAAATTATTGGTGTATAATTGTATTTTTTGTAATAAAAGAAAAAAAAAAAAAAGTGTGAACAAGAGTTCTTGCTTTCTTATTTCGGGCTGATCTCCTTCGGACCATCTTCTCCTTAATTAAAAAGTTTCTTAAACACCGAGTATCTCTAAAATTATTAAAGTTATGGTAGTAATATCCCAGTAAGTAGTAATAAGTTCCCGTAAAAGAGCTGATGAAATAAAAATACCTTTACTCGCGTATCCGATCACCAAAATAAAAGAATTTTCCCAAAGAAATATTCTCAAAGTCTGACGTTACCGGTAAGCGATTCTTCAACAACAACAAAAACCCTCTTAACTGTACTGGTAAAACGATACTGAAACTGACCGTAAAGTGTTCGCTAACGAGAGACCTCCCGTGAATTACCCTTGTTATCCTAAACATCCTTTCACCAAACAATAGAAAAACAGATTGACATTCACTCGACGTAACCAATAAGAAATAAAAAGCAAATGTTGAAACAAAAAACAAAGTATAAGAAGAAATCACAAACAACCAAAATCACAAAAAACAACATAAGATACACAATCAAAATTCAAATTCAAATTTAAAGTTATTGGTTAGTAAACTACAAATGTTCAAAAAGGGAAAAGGTCCTAGTAGCTGATTAGTTATAATTAGTAAAATGAAGAAATATCTTAGTTTCGTTGCCAAAAAAAAAACGTTCAGTGTGAAAATCTTTTAATCTTGAAATACCAGAAATTGTCTAACTGAAATGTTAATCGCGAAATTTACTTTTGATAAAGTTTAATGTTATGTAAGTGTGAGGATATTATTTTGGACTTATCTTCTTTCGTCGTCTTCGGCACCGGGCTTACGTCTGACAGCTTGCGTTTAACTCGCGTTGAATGATGTGTTGGTTCGTCTCTGCGGGAAAGGGGGATCCCTCTCTCTCTCTCTCTCGCCTTCTCTTCAGGATGGGAAAGAAAGCGCGTTGAATTGGGCGTTTTCTGTATTGTGCTTTCTTTCCTCTTGATATATTCTTTACGCGTTCGACATCTTGTATCTTCGTGTGGAACTTCTATCGACTGTTCTTGTTCTTCGGAGTGGGGCTTTTTTTTTTCGCAGTGTGGGTGGCTTTTTTTTTGGAGCGCTTTTATTGTTACAACTCGGTAACTGTCTTTGTGTTTGGGAGGAGCACTGGTAACTGTCTTTTGGGGGAGAACCTTCTATTTCGAGTGGCGTGAATGGATTGAAATTTCTTATGCCGACACTACTCTTTTGATTCTGTTTCGCGACCGCTGTTTTTTAACTGTCAATGGTTTCTCTTTCAACTTCGTATCCCGTCGCTACGTACCATTTAACTGTCACTGTATCTCTTCCTATCCCACCGCTGCCACCAATTAAACTGTAGCGGTATTACTCTTCCGCACACAGCCCTAAGGTAACGTTCGCCGACTTGGAGGCTGTACTTTGGAGATTTAGACTTATATAAATTTTTCTTACCTTGCTGAAAGCTCTTGATATTGAATTAGCAAAAAGGGTTCTAAATTTTGGATGAGAAATGAAGATTGATATATTCTTAAAAAGGTTTATTCTTCGCTCTGTGATTCTATAAAAGTTTCCACCTTCTGGGCTCTTGGACTGACAAAGCTTAATTGGCACTTGTTGCACGAGGGAATTTACTGAGTATTGACTGTCACTTATCACTGTCTTTGATTGATTCGCACACCACACTTTTGCGCTTATTTCTTCTTCTCTGGATTCTTCTTTGCTGCTTCTCTCTGTCTCTTCTTCTTCACTCGTTCTCTGTTCGGCTGCGGCAACACTCGTTGTTCTTGCTCGTGCTCTCCCAACGCCATCTTGAATTGCTCTCCCCCCTTTTCTCCACTCTGTCGTTTTCTTCTCTGCTCCTTTTTCTCTCTCTGTCTGCCTTTTTATTCGGATGATATCTTTTTAGCACCGCCTTTGGATTTCTTGGGTTTGGACTGGGTGTGGTAACTTCTGAAAGATTCTTGTGTCTTAGTGGCTGCCCGCTTGTATACCAACCGCCTCCTCTATATCTTTCACAATGATTCGTAGGCTGTGAATTTGTATACGCCTCCTTCTTCATGTCCTGGCTTCTTGGGGGCGTATCCATTCGGTAACCTCATAGGTCATTCGTTGATACCCCTTTTGGGCTGCCTTATGACCAACACTCATGGCTTTTGATTCGTCGAAGTCCTTAGGTCTATCTTGAAAGGGTGGGGCTCTGAAGAGTTTTGGTACTTCCTCTTCTAACAACGGGTCATAGAATTCCTTTTTAACGTATGCCAGATGCTCTCTCTGACCTGTTCACGAAGGGAACGGCGATTAGTCATAGGCGCTAATGAGGAGTAGTTTCCAATTTCTCGAAGATGCCTGGGCGATATCGCTGGTCACTAATCGCTGTTACGGACAGGGGTTTTTTTGTTTTTTGGGAGATGAAAACCACATGGCTGATGGCTAAAAGCCTTAATCGTTGGAGTAACAAAATCCTTCGCTAAGAAAAATCATTATCATATTCCCCTTTTCCCTTTCTTCTCTTATTATCCGTTTCGTGCCTTTGTTTTTTCTTAAGTATTATTAGTTATTGCCCTTGGAATAACAACACTGTGCCACACTATTACATATATATATATATATTTTTCCTTTTTATTTTTTTAATTGCTAATTTCCACTTGATATTCACGCCATTCCAGTTCCTTCCCAAACAGCTTTTTTCTTTCTTTTGGATTTCAAGCTCACAGTAATATAAATAATGTTGGTCGAGCATTATATGCAGGTCGGCCATGCTATGATACATACGCGTAAACGTTCCCTAAATTCAGGAATGTTTGCATAAATCAAACCGAGACATTTCACGAAACTGCCAATCAGCTGATCATCCGGGTTTCTGGCGCATCAGCTCTCGAGGGTAAACCCGTCGTCAGTCCTCGCGCTCCAGATTGCCCGAGGTAAATGAATGTCCTCTCCGGGTCCTCTCAAGCATTATCATACCCGGAACAGGTGGAGGACGACTCGAGGGAATACAGCTCTGATACCATCTTATTCAAGATGGTGCCGACGAAGGACCACTCGAGTGGTGGACCGTGATAGAGATTGCCTTCGCGGTGTTATGGTTGGGTCGATACGGTCTGATGAAGACTGGGAGCCGTTTCAAAGGTAAATCCCTACTATTACTATTCCTATTCCTACGACTATGTTCAACTGATCGACATAAATTGGTACAAGGCAATCTATTTCGTTATCTGCCTTAGATACAGCTCAATACGCTTGTTTCTGAGAAACACCATCGCCTCCCCTTCCGGTTGACAGACTCAATATGACATGCTATATTAAATAAATAATAATTTGTAAAAATATATCAATAAATATATCGGAGCTTCAGGCAGATTTTCTCACGTGGGCGTGTCGAAGGACACGCGGTATCGCAAAGTTTCAAACCTTCCATGTTCCTGAGAGAGAGAGAGAGAGAGAGAGAGAGAGACTTACCCTGGGCAATACAGGGGTACCGCTAGCAAAACGAACTTTGTTATCCGTGTTAATTTGCATAGCTGTACCAGCATAACAGTGAGGCGTTTCACTCCCATGATATAAAGCCGAACCCTCGTGCGAATGCTAAGAAGAGTAAAGGGGGAGGGGGGGGGGGGGGCAAGTGGTTCACGCATGGCTGTCAGAGAAGGGACTGGAAAATACAGTGCTGGCCTCGAACGTGTAATAATAATAATAATAATAATAATAAAAAAAAAAAAAAAAAAAAAAAAAAAAAAAAAAAAAAAAAAACAAAAAAAAAAAAAAAAAAAAAAAAAAAAAAAGGAGTGAGGTGGATTCTCACCGTATATACCAAAAAAATTATTCTGAAACTAAATCGGGTTTCGTGTTATTATTTCTGCTAGGGATTCGTCGCTTGGTTCTGGAATATCAGCTTGGGCAACAAATCCGACTCTTCTCTTTATTGTGGAAACATCATCACAGTCATCATTTATTACACTCTGGAAGGCGCAATGTCAAATTGGTCTTTTTTGTGCTACAACATTTTGATCATCACGGCAATAATCATACTAAGTATTACAATAATAATCATAAAAAGTATTTCAATATTAATAATTAAGTATAACAAGTATTATAATAACAATTATAATAAATAATAATACTACAAATTATAATAATCTGAGACAGAAAACGTAGTACATAGTTTGCAATACAAAGATAAACTGGAACAATCTTGAGATAAGAAAAAATATGAGTTCATCCCAAATCCCAAACAAACATTATCCAACACGCAAGTGTACATAAAGTAGTAATATACACTAGAACACTCACACCTACGTCATGAAAACATATCTTGCGCCAATTAACCAATATATACGGCCTGCAGAACGGCAGAAGCAATACCAGATAAAAGCTACATAACTTCGCTAACCCAGAAAATGGACTCTAAACCAAACCAAAAACAAAAAATGAAATCTAGAAACATGCGACACCTCACACAGGCGGAGGCGGGTTAGAATGGCACCCATCACTTCTGCTCCAAGAGGACTAAAGGCCGCTTTTTCCCCAAAGACTAAAGCTCAAGAATGCCCTTTAGTCAGCTGACGTCTTCTTCTAACCGCTGCTGCTCAAAAACAACCACCCAGATATATACGTAGTATATCCGGGGCGATGAATGATGATCTTTCTTTCGAGGCTTTCTTTAGGACTCATTTGCAAGCGGTGCACAAATGGCGCCTTTCCGTTGTGTAGACGCTTATCCAAGGCGCTTACCGATCTGCAACAATTTCGGGCTTCTTGTCTCCCAACAGGCCCTTCAGGTTCTGTACTTATTCACAAAAGTCTCGATCGACTCTGCGACATAACGACGGAGTGAAATTTCACCCACAAGAAGCCGCTTCGTCTTCAAGTCAATTCCTGAACCCTTTCTTGCCCCTGCTACAGATATTTACATAAGCACACATGCGCTGCAAAGATTCCTCTCTCACACTTAGTAATCCTCTCTCTCTCTCATTCTCTCTCTCTCTTCTCTTCTGATACACAAACCAAATCTCAAGTCTTGGCTTTCCTCTCGTCCCATGTAGACAAGGGCTGCTTTCTCTCTCAATGCCGCCTTGGTTTCGTCCTTCCCTGCGCTTCTTGTATCCGTTCTCCCCCAAGGGTGTCGTTTGCTTGAGCCTACCTCCAACATTTCGATGTGAGATTCTCTCTCTCTCTCTCTCTCTCTCTCTCTCTCTCTCTCTCTCTCTCGTCAAGGAAAAGTTACACTTCAGTGTTTTCAACTGCTACCCTCAAAACCTCATTCGATTAATTTTTTTACTTCTAAATATCTATATATTCAAGCCAGTGGTTCTCTTCCAGGGGGGAAAACCCCCTGGCGGGGATTTCAGAGTTTGAGGGAGGGGAGGGGAGATTGTGACCTCAGATTGTCAGGCTCAAACCTGCTCTAAGACCACACAAAACGCAGTACGCATCGGTCCGCACTATCGAGAGGCGCCACGCTGGGCTTTCTCTCTGCTAGCTTGTGTGTTTGCGTTAGTGTTCTGTTGCATATTATTTAGAATGCACCTTCTGAGCCAAACAATTTTGGATAGGAGGGGGGGGGGGGGTGGGGGGGGGGGGGGGGGGTGCATTTTGACGTATGTTGTAAGGGTGCATGAGCCAAAAAAAGGTTGAGAATCACTGATCAAAGCCCAGCAAAGGACCATCCCAAGTTCTGCCATTTCGCCCTTAACAGTCCGGGTGCACCAAACACCCTCATCCTCCTCCATCTTGCTTGAACTTGGAAGGCCGACGAAGCCCAAGTACAGTAGCAATATAAATATATAAGCAGAAAAAAAGGAAAACAAAATAAAACATAAAAAAAAAAACTTAGCATATTCTGATGACTTTACGATCCGTCTCAACCTTTACGGATATGCTCTGCCAAGGCTATGGGCTTAAACAAAAATTAAGATTTAAAAGACCAGGCTAACGACAGAGAGAGAGAGAGAGAGAGAGAGAGAGAGAGAGAGAGAGAGAGAGATTCGTTAATTGCTCCCATGCAACGGTGAGATCATACAGTGCCCTTTGTACTCACACTCAACAATAATATCACTTCGTGGGTCATCTAAAACAACGAACCGTTCTCGCAGGTCCCAAGTACCAGGCAAAGGAAAGGCAGTGACAACAGGGCAAATTTAATAATAATAATAATAATAATAATAATTGTAAAAGAAACCTACAAAATTACTGTGTATAATGTGTTTACTTATAAGTATTTACATTTTATTTTTCCTCAACACTCGAGGCTGACAACCTACACATCTCTTGAAAAATGGCCTCAGATAGGACCTGAAAGAACTCGAGTGCTGAGAAAAAATAAAATGTAAATACTTATAAGTAAACACGTTATATATACACAGTAATTTTGTGGGTTTCTTTTTCAATCTTCAGAAGAAAACTGAAAGAAGTTTTGGTTTGGTTAATAATAATATGAATAATAATACCGAGATGTTGCATACCACCACGTAGATAAGGGAAAAATGCGAAAGCTGACAAAAATTTCTTAACAAGAGTTAAAAATCATTTAATAATAATGACATCGCCTCATAGCCCCGGCCAAGAGGCCAACCCAGCTATAGCGCTGCAACAGAAAGTCACTTAGAAAGGACAATGAAAGCATTAGTATTCGCACCACACCGACAATATTCTCAGGGCGAACTGAGTTTGGAGCAATAATTATTTCTCTCTTCTTGAACTTCCCAGTTATGCCGCAGAAGTTGCCCAATCAGGACGTCGTTTCTGTACCTTCACTGTGTTTCACGATGACGTCCCGACGGGCAAACTTCACAGTAGACGTTTTATATATATATATATATATATATATATATATATATATATATATATATATCATATATATATCGAAATATACTGTAAAAATGAAAAAAGAGAGGAAGCAACCATACTTATTACTATTGTTTGTTTTATATTTGAATGCTTCGAATTTCTCTTGTTGAAGAAAGTACCCATCAGCCAAATGTGATCCCTTTGTTAATGGTGTTTATTTTACCTTTTACCATATATATATATATATATATATATATATATATATATATATATATATATATATATATATATATATATATATATATATATATATATATAATTAATATGGTAAAAGTATATATACCATTAACAAAGGGATCACGTTTGGCTGATGGGTACTTTCTTCACAAGAGAAATTCGAAGCATTCAAATAGATAAAACAAAAAAAATAGTAATAAGTATGGTTGCTTCCTCTCTTTTCAGTTTTACATGTATTATTTCGGTCAATGTTCTGACGAGCTCCTCCCCGTCCTGCTCCTCCTTTCAGGCGACCAGTTGGCTTAACAAATGAACATCTGTCGTTTTCTCTGTCGAAATGTGCAATCCTCTCACGATGACATGATTTTGTGAGTGTTTCTTTCATTCTACTTCAAGTTCTGGAATTTCTCAATATCTTAATTCTCTGACTTCTATAATAAGAGACCGAAGGTCTTGTCTATTGCTTCTTTCGTATTTTCATCTCCTTCCTAACTTCACGTCTGGGCTAGAAATGGACATACGGGTGGCCGTGCAACTGGCCTTTATTAAAGAGTTTACAATTCACCATTGACACCGACGAAAACGTCATTACGACGAAGGCCCACATCCAAGGGAGCTTGTAGCCATCACCTCTAACGACCTGACACGCTCAAATCACGTTCACAGGTTCACGCAGAACGCTCCCGAAAATCACACGGATGCAGAGCAAACACAAGGAGAAAAACATTCCACGCGAACACTATGAGAGACGTTTCTGATATCAGGCACATGGAATTGCTCAACAATGTACTCGAAGTCCCGCTTTCCTACTAATTGAAAAAAAAAAAAACGAAAAACTATCGTCGCCTTCCTCGCTGTGCTATAATAAAAGCGATGGAACAGAGCAGCATCCAAGAACGCTATGAAACATAAGCTGTACACCAACCGTAACAAGAAAGCCTGATTCTATACTGACCCTCCCATTCATTTAAATCGGATACGTCAGCCCCTCAATAATTCCACCACAATCCCCCAACAGCTGTTATATATCATAGATGCTCTCTACCCCAGACCTAAACAATGCCATATAATCAGCCGTGACTGGTCGTGCTCTTTCATTCGTTGGTTCGGCCTCTAACCTCTGTTGGAATATGGTCTCTCCCGTCGCAATTTTCAGCATCGTTTATCAATTTGTTTGAAAAGTTAGACAAGTTCCCGTATGTCCTGCCCGGTGAGCGAATGTGTGAGCCCAGGGGTCATACCAGCGAGTCCTATAAAGGGACCAATTCTACATCCAACGGCCCAGACAGATTCGACATCGCTGCTTTCATCAGTCACGGTTACAAATGGAGGCCCTCGAAGAGGTCATCTCCATTCTAAAGGTATTTTCTATATCTCTCTCAAACTATCTACTATCTATCCTCAAATTGAAATTAAAATATAAAATTTCATTCAAAAGCTAAATCTACTCAGTATGTGGTGAACATTTTCCTTAATACATGAATGTTTGCGAATACACACACAAATGCACACACACACATATATACACTCACGTCTGCGTGGGCTATTCTCCCTTACCAATCTATCACTGATTCATTATGAATAAGAGATAAATTGGGTTCAAACAATAACTCGGAGAACACAGACGACAGTTAAGTTTTTAATAAAGATCTGCTCTGTCCAATCCATTTTTACAGTGCGTTTCTAATCTGCTTTTACGTCACCATGTCTCCATAAATTAATGCTGCAGCATCCAACTGTCTTTTTTCGTCCAGCGATATTTTGGAAGCGCGTTTCAACGTTACCTCTGTTTTTTTCTACCTGAGAGAGAGAGAGAGAGAGAGAGAGAGAGAGAGAGAGAGAGAGAGAGAGAGAGAGAGAGAGAGAGAGAGAGAGAGGTGTCTTTCACAAAAACCAAAAACACGACAGCGCGAGTTCCATTGCTCAATGTTCCCCAAAGAGCCCTATGAAATATGTAGCAAGGAATCAGGACTGTCGCCAAACATATGCAATCACGCAATGTAGGGCAGTTGATAAAAATATGGACGTCCTTGACCTCTACTGTGTGTGAATGGATTTCAAGATATTTATTCATAAAAGCCATTAACTAGAACAAAGAAAATTCGACTTATTTCGCCATGTTTCTAAGAGGTACGTGTTATGTATGCACTGACTTTCATGTCTCGTACATCCATTGATTATTATTATTATTACTATTGTTATTCTGAACATGGACCCTATCCAGATGGAACCAGTCCCCCACAGGGGCCACAGACCTGATGTTCAAGATTCCAAAGAATAATGTGTTTATTTCAAAGAAGTAGTAGAAAATAACAGGAATTACAGAAACAAAACTTGAATTATCAGAAAAAAAAATGAACAAATTCATAAATAAACAGATCAATATGTAAGTAACTTTTTTTTTTTTAATTTGAATTCCCAAGATTCCAAAGAATAATGTGTTTATTTCAAAGAAGTAGTAGAAAATAACAGGAATTACAGAAACAAAACGTGAATTATCAGAAAATAAAAAATAAATGAACAAATTCATAAATAAACAGATCAATATATAAGTAACTTTTTTTTTTAATTTGAATTTCCAATTGAACAAATATCCTCAGGGAGGCTGTTCCACACTACAACAGTGTGAGGAATTAGAGGACCTCTGGAACTGAGAAGTTCGACAGCGAGGCTAAACATTTACTCTATAATGGTGCTGCTGTTCAACAAATCTCGTTGCTCTCGACAGAAAAAGAGGACCAGGGATTATTTTCAATGTGAACGATCTGTTAAAATACAACTTATGAAAAATTGACAAACCAGAGACCATCCGTCGATGGTCCAAGTCATAACCGCTCATATAATATCAGGAAACAAAAACCTACCACCACGACCCACTCTATCAAAATGAGATCAATCTCTAACAGGAGCAGCAGTTTCCTCGTTGGACGAGTGGATTTCGCGCTTGGCTACTAATCCGGTGGCCCGAAGTTCGATTCTCGGCTCTCCCAACGCGGAATCAGAGGAATTTATTTCTGGTGATAGAAATTCATTTCTCGATATAATATGGTTCGGATCCCACAATAAGCTGCAGGTCCCATTTGTCTAGGTAAACATTTTGGTTTCCTAAGCCGCGGTAAAAATATCTAATCCTTCGGGCCAGCCCTAGGAGAGCTGTTAATCAGCTCAGTGGTCTGGTTAAACTAGGATATACTTAATTTTTTTTAGTACGAGCAAACATCCAAACGGGACAACAGTATTCTAGTAAAGGAAGGACAAATGATCTAGAACCGGCAACAATGATTTTATTTATCAGTTATAAATATATGAGGTCTCCTGTGCTCCTTGTACTCTACCTATCTTCCGTGCGTTGTTTACTGACACTTTTATTGGATGGTTCTCCAAAGTAAGATGTGAGCCAAGTTACACCAATACTAAATGAGATCTCCTCTGGATACCAATCCACGAAATTGGAAACTAGTCACATGACCTGACGCCTTGCCATAGGGACGTCAGAACTGCGTACAAGTATATATATATATATATATATATATATATATATATATATATATATATATATGTGTGTGTGTGTGTGTGTGTGTGTGTGTGTGTGTGTATAGGTAAAAAGCTTCCACTGACGTCCTGGATTTGAATGGCTTCTTAGGTTCGCGCCTGGGGACCAGGCAAATCTATTATCGTGTAAAAAAATTCCCCTGCGGTTAAGCATATAAGAAAATATATTAATTCCGAGGTAGAACGAATTAGATATTAAAGGACATTGTAGCTCGATGTATGTATATAAATCACGGTGGGTAATGTGAATTGACATACATATATATATATATATATATAATATATATATATATATATATATATATATATATAATGCCAACTACCTTCCGGCCATGACTTACGTTTTCATAATACTTATCATCGCCAGCTAGTCAGCTAAGAAAAATAACTATAAATTAAAGCAAAAACTTGTATAATTCAAGGGAATATAGTACCGTTCATGCAAGCGAAAGTTTCTCCTGTCAATTTCACTCAATGATGCACCCAGGACCAACATAGTGGGACCCTAGATGCACCTTACGGGAATAGCACTAGCTACCAAGGTCGCGCTGAGGAGAGGAACATCAGATCTACCGTAATTCTCTAAGACTGCAAGCTTGCCTTGAGCTAAGCCAAACATGTCTCTCTCTCTCTCTCCTCTAGCTTCGCTCTCTCTCTCTCTCTCTCTCTATCCTCTAGCTTCGCTCTCTCTCTCGTGCGACAATCGAATAATTGTAACTATAACAAAATTCACAGCAATGCCATAGATAGTCTTTATTTGAGAGCACGGCCACACACTTGTACGGCATGCAGATAAGAAAAATAAAAAATAACAAGTTAAAAAATAAATAGCAATAAAATTATTATTATAATATTATATTATTATTATTATTATAATTATTATTATTATTATTATTATTATAAGCGAGGGGTGCGCAATACGCTGCACGGGGCAGGAGGGCAGTTGCAGGACCCACCCACTTAGAGAGGTCAGACGGACAGAGAACCGATTTACGCTCTCTCTGCGCAGTGACGTCAGCTGATCCACATCTCACCTGCCTGCTCCCTCTCCCTCCCTCTTGATTGATTTGGATATCCTAGATTAACAGACAGCATATTTATCATGTCTATACTATATTTCTGAAAGAGGAATAAATAAATAACTCTTACCTTACTGTAAAGTTTATTTACACAGTTTATATACAAATGATGTACATACACAGGTTAACACAGTTATGTTTGCTTGTTCTACATACTACTATTACTTTATCACTTTCATATGTTTTTTTACTTTCACTTCTGCAAGTTTTGTCTTTTTTCTAATTTATCCTAATATCGTTATTTAACTTTCTATTTTTAAAGAACACTCATATTTTGGCAAAGAAGGCTATGACTATCATTTGGTAAATCAACTCCCGCACATTCAATTTCGGAGACAATTTTTTTTCAAATCCTCAGTGGGTCCTGGTCGGATCCGCCTCCCCCAAAGAAATCTTCGCAGGCTTCTGTCTCACGATTTCTTCTCCATAAGGGCCCCCATACACTGAACGATTGAATGAACGATTGTCCTGAACGATTGTCGTTATCGACGCACACACACACACTATTCAGACAGTATGAACGATCTGCGCACCGATTTCAGTCTGAACAAAGATTTTGTCTCGAGAAGACGTGGCATCATCTCTAGAAGAGACGCGCGCGATAGCCTTATATCGGCAGACAAACACATACATTGAGCGACCTGTGAATGACAGACTTAATTCGCAAGCCAGCAACCTGGTCGTAACAGATTCCCGTGAGATCGTTCAGACAACGAAACTCCGCCCACTTGTGTATTCAGACAAGCCCATACACCATGTTTTTGCGAACGATACAGACAATCGTTCTGTGTATGGGGCCCTTAAAACTTTGTTTCTTTAGTATTGTGCATGAAATGCAAAGGCTACTGAGCTTGGAAAATATCTTAAAGCCTTCGGAAGCCACAGAAGCTCCCGGAATTCCAAGGAACCTTCGGAATTCCCCAGGGGAAACAAGAAAGATCTGGAAAAGAAAGGCCAACTTGGATATTATTATTATTATTATTATTATTATTATTATTATTATTATTATTATTATTATTATTATTATTATTATTATTATTATTATTATTATTATTATTACGAAATAAGCCTGGTTTATTTTAAATAGACCGCTGCGTTCGAAGATGGATGTGGAGAGTTTTTTTTTTTTTTTTTTAATTATGATTACCTGATGAACTGTTCCACCACAAGGGATGGGTTGGGAGGCGCGGGAGGGGGGCGGGTGGTTTACCTCGACAAGGGCCTCTCCTATAGGCTTAGACAGGAATTGTAATTACTAAAGCCAATGAGAGAGAGAGAGAGAGAGAGAGAGAGAGAGAGAGATCCAATCCTCTAAGCGCTCCTGCAAAGTTCGCCATCTTCTCTCATCACTCTTGTTGTAAATCACTTCAAGAACACATTTCCTCGTTAGGTGCCGTTACATCACACTTTCCGAACAACGTCATCCCGTAAACACACGTGTTCTTGCCGAGCGAGAGAGAGAGAGAGAGAGAGAGAAGAGAGAGAGAGGTGATATGAAACTATACTTTCTCTTGTTTCTCATAACAGAAGTACACAAAAGTATGAACCCACTTTTTAGCCAACTCATCAAACTTAACAAAACGCAGACCTAAAATCGCTGATACTTTCGATGACTTAAACAACAAGAGTATTGTTCTGTCATTTAAAGAAGGATATCATCGTTTATTGTTCGTACGATACATAAATTCCCTCAGAGTCTGCGAAAATAACTGACTAGACTGCCAGTCAATGCGAGTGACCTAAAGAGCATGAATATTTGTAACAGTTCATATCGCGTCCTCACGTAGTCTATGTAACCATGAATCCAAAGATACGTAGTCTGTGTAACCATGAATCCAAAGATACGTAGTCTATGTAACCTTAATCCAAAGATACGTAGTCTATGTAACCATGAATCCAAAGATACGTAGTCTATGTAACCTAGAATCCAAAGATACGTAGTCTATGTAACCATGAATCCAAAGAAATCCGAGTGACTGCCCTTTCATGGCAGGTAGATTCCCAAAGGAACATATTTAGATTGCATACCACATCTTGCCATGTGTCAACGACATTATTCCTGCTAGGAGAGAGAACCTGTACGGGCAAAAAACATGGCAATGGACAGCTAACACCAACATGTGAGTATGGATACAAGAGCCATCCTTGTTAATTAACCATTCGCACTGAATACCAGATCCTGTGTATTTATACAAGGGGCTATGAACGGGGTCTGCAATCGATGTCTCCTTTCAGTAATGGATGACAAAGAAAAACCAGTTTTACTAAAACTCCCTCTGCATGCACCGAAAAGAGAGACTAAGTAATGCATTATCTAATCGATAACATTATATGCTGACCTGAGAGAGAGAGAGAGAGAGAGAGAGAGAGAGAGAGAGAGAGAGAGAGAGAGAAATTTATAACAGGAGGAGGACCTCGCAGTTACTATGAAACATTTGTTAGGAGAGAACGAATAGCAAGATGGAAGAAGCAGAATATGAGTGGAGGTACAGTTAAAGGAACGAAAGGGGCTGTAGCTAGGGGCCGAAGGGATCTGCAAAGAATCTTAAGTTATGCCTACAGTGCACTGCGTGATGGCACTAGCAGCACTAACCTACTACGGAAAAAGGAGAGAGAGAGAGAGAGAGAGAGAGAGAGAGAGAGAGAGAGAGAGAGAGAGATGCACAGTTCTCGTGCCAATAGCTCATTTTTCGTCAAAAAAAATCTCAAATTCTATTCATACATTTTCCCACCTCTAACTTTTTTTAGATTTTTTTTCTCGTAGTCAGTTTTCTGGACCAATGATATAATACGACTGCACCCACTGAGAAAATATTCCTATTTGCTTGCTAATTATTCGTGAAAAAAGGATCTCATCTCACGCTCAGGAAAGGCTTATTCCTGCCTGGCTAAGCCAAGGCTGGTAAACACATTACTACACTACATCGTTCTGTTAATGGAGTCTAGGAAAAACCATGGCAAAGAATGCATCATCAAGAGCCCCAGTGAAAATGGCAGACTAATCTACCACGTCCCCTCCCACCCCCCATTCTCTCTCTCTCTCTCTCTCTCTCTCTCTCTCTCTCTCTCTCTCTCTCTCTCTCTCTCTCTCTCAATCTTATTTCTCTGGGAAAACTGTTATACTCCTTTCTCATCACAGCACATTCAGAATTCAGAGGGAAGGGAATCCAGCGTTCCACCAATAACAGACTCTCGGGAAAACTGGGGACCAGTTCATAAAAGAGCGGGCAATACCCACTAAAATGAGCAGATATCTGGTCAACGATTATTCGCCGACTATGAAAACTTTAAAGTCACACTTCAGTAAGAAGGAAGGAAGAGATGTAGCCCTGAAAGGAAGTCCCAAGTTACATGGACGCCACTTCTCGGGCGACCTAACGTGGCCAGCCCTTTCAGAGGCGAAATCACAGTAAATTATCGTTTAAAAAAAAATGTTTTTGATCCTGAGATCATCTCAAAAGTGTCAACTTCATTCACACACTTACGAAGACCATTGATGAGACATGTCATGAATTAAACCAAACCCATACAGTCGCCATAGAGTACAAATTACAACGAAATAGAAATTACCAAGTAACTGGCAGCATGATTTCAACGAGAGAACTTGCTCGACCTTCCGTACCATGCCACTCTCAATGATGGAACCTATTAAGCTTCCAGCGTAGACACGAAGGCTATAAAATGTCTGCTTCCAACAGCAACGAGAGCATAGATCCGAACTGACATTCCCGTTTAGTTAAAACCGGGTACTTTGCCCCTCAATTCCACTCATCAAGAACAGAGGTCAGGTGCTCTCTCCTTCAGCATGCACATAACCCACCTGCAATTAGGCCTAGTCGCGTTTCCCGAGCCCAGGTGCAACCAGGCACTTGTTTCCTGGTTTGCACTCACTGCCTTTAACTTGCGGAATCATCGCCCAAGGTGTCCTCACAGCCATAACTAAGCAGCAAATAGACTGCCAAAGTCAATCAGTACTGAATACAATCTCGTTGTATAAATCGGATACAATGTCGTTGTATAAATCGGTTTAGTAGTTTAGGATGTTAGGATATTTCTCCCATTCTGGGACATAACTAATAGAAGACGAGGAGGATACAGTGGCAACAATTCAAGTTATCCTTTTGAACGTCCGTCTAAGTCTAGGATTATTATCTGGGAGGGGTCACCCAAAGGATTGTCGGCGCCAGTGTTCAAGATAATCGGCTCACCGAAGATCCTAAGAAAGGGGAAATTGGACCTTAGGCTGACCTATTCTTCAAATATTCATGGCACGCACGCATCTACCCAACTTCCCTAAAGGGGGTCATAATGGCAGGCATCTGCCATTAACAGGCACTCACTCACACATAAGGAAAGATGAACACGCCACCAATGCAAAGGAGCAGAGACAAAAGGAAAGAGCTATACGCTGCGTGCAATATCTAGACCGATCTCACGAAGAGAAAAAGGAAAAGAAGGGAGTGGTGATTCTTAGGACAGTTATTCCAAATTATGAGTTTTAATCAATCAATCAGAGCTAAACAGTAGTAACGACATAAATGAATGGGAGGCACGTGCTCCCAACACCTGGCAAAGAACGCGCCTTTTTTGGGGTTCGCAGGAAGTAGAAATGCTTCGCTTGCAGAACTCACTTTCACTTTCGCAGCTCATCCGTGGAGAGCATAGTTACGGTAATCGTTCCCTTGTGCATGCAAGTGTGATCTATTCAAGTACTTACGCTGAATATATTGTGCACACGTAAAAACTTAAACTTGAAAATAAGTAAAAAGAGAATTTAACTCGCCGTAAAGGAAATCAAAAGAGCATTCACACAAAAGACGACAAGTGTTTAATAAAGCATCAAATCGCACGACAGTTATTTTGCAATGTCATTACATTTAATAAGCTGTATAAGTTGCATAACACAACATCACGTGTCATCATCGAAGGCAAGAATCCAAATATATAATATATATATATAGTATATATATATATATATATATATATATATATATATATATATGTGTGTGTGTGTGTGTGTGTGTGTGTGTGTGTGTGTGTGTGTGTGTGTGTTTGTCACAAAATCCAAATAAGAAAATGATTTTGTGATATTCTCAAGCACGTATTCCTGTATGCTGAATACATTCAAGAGAATTCCAAGCACGGAAAAGGTGAAATTATAAAAACAATGGACGCTCCTATGAAGAACAAAGAAAGGAACCATGATATCTTCAAAACTAAAGGCAAACATTCTCTTAAATCAACGTTTAATCATGACACTTGTCATCGAAAACAGCCGCCCAAACGTGTTTTCAAAAACTGTATGGACCCGACCTGTCAGAATTATTCAAAAGAAAATTCCGTGGACTTCACCTGTCAAAAAATATTTTCAAAAAGTCTATGGCCTAGATCTGTCTTTCCAAGTAGGCTATAAAGACGGCCAACCCCCCTTTCCCCCCCCCCCCAACCCACTCAAGCTCCCTATAAGGACCCAAACAGTCTCCGGGGGAGGAGGTCTTAGCCTCCTCCCAGTTCAGTTCAAGCATGGCCCCTCCTCCACCCACCAAACAACCCCTCCAGTCTCCACGGCAAAGGCTCCCAAGGAGGCGAATCACTGACCCGTGAAGACGGCCTCCTCGTGTTACCACTTCTTTCCCTATAAGGCTTTTCGTTGCAAACCCTGGACCGTTACTTCCTTCCGGATCTCACCTCCCCTACCAACCAGCTTCAGTGTGAACGCTGTAGGTATGAACAGTAACGCTCCAGGTGGATAATGACGGGGATATTCAACGCAAGCTACCTGTGATACTATCACATCACAAGTTATAATAATGTTCACCAATAACCCGTTTTCTTTGAAAGAGGTTGACTCTGGGAGAAAAACAAGACAGGTGCTGCCGTTACCTAATTCGGCCCTTGCCCATCTGGAGCACTTTTGAGTGTCTGTATTACATCCTATAGGCCGTTCGTTTTTAACACACTAAGGTCTCTTACTTCCTCCATGCAAAAACCCTTTTCTCTCTCAATATCCTTGGCGCCAGATCAACCCTTATTTCTAACGTCACATTTCCCCTTCCTACTAGAAATTTCGATTTATACAAATCTTTCTACAGATGAGCTCCCCACTCCCATTCTCTCCACATGCCAGCGCCCACCACCGCCGTCTAAAAGCTTCGTCTTCGTTACATCACTCACGCGATGACTTTCTAAAGCACCGCTCCACTTCCGCACATAAGATAAGAGATAAGACTATAAGATTTAGGCCAAAGGCAAAGCACTGGGACCTGTGAAGTCATTCAGGCCGAAGGGAAAATTGAGAATAAAGGAGGTTTGAAAGGTGTAACAGGAGGAAAACCTCTATGCAGTTACACTATCAAACAATTGTTCGTAGAGGGTGGAAAGTGAGATGGAAGAAATAGAATATGAAAGGAGGTACAGTAAAAGGAACGGAAGGGGGTTACAGCTAGGGGCCGAAGGGACGCTGCAAGAAGTTTAAGTAATGCCTACAGTGCACCGGCGTGAGGTTACTCAACACTTCCATCTATCGCATTTTGTCCCGTTAACTTCTGACTTCTCCTCAACTGCTGTATCTGAGGGACTGGATATCTTTCTTGATCTTACCTTATGGTTTTGTTTGTTTGTATGGTGTTTTTACGTTGCATGGAACCAGTGGTTATTCAGCAACGGGACCAACAGCTTTACGTGACTTCCGACCACGTCGAGAGTGAACTTCTATCACCAGAAATACACATCTCTCACTCCTCAATGGAATGACCGAGAATCGAACCCGCGACCACCGAAGCGCTTACCCTTATGGTTTTAATGGAAGTGGGAATGAAAGTCGGTGAAAATCAGTCCATGGGGCGAAGTCAATGTAAGATGAAAACTTTCATCTTACATCCATCAGAACATCTTGACAGACGATGCTGAACCGACTATTTTGAGGAGATTGTCAATGTGGCTCACAGACATAACTTAAGTAAGGGATGTTAAGTAAAGACATTACTGTCATTCTGAACTGGTTGTGGAAGTGGCTGCTAAAGAATATATACACGGGCACTTGAAGGGTGTCAAAAATTCAAGGCAAAAGGAGCTGGGTTTATAAGGCGGTGATAATGGACTGAGACGGGATGATTTCATTTGGGTATCCAGTTGATTGGGGAAAACATTTCTCGCAAATAAATATCCCTTCGTACACGGAACATGTGATGGAGGGCGTCATTATTATTGGAGCATAAATAATTGACCCCATCAGAGTGAAGAACAAGGAAACTATCATCCAGTACCTTGGCGATTAACGGGGACGACCTCTCTCACACAAGGTCGTGAAAGAGATAGGGAACGGGTGTGGGGAGACAATTCCCATAGTGACCCTTACATTATTTGTTTTCTTTGTTTTCTTTGATGGCCACCTACCAATGACGTCACAAATATGCGCAGTAATGATGGGACGTTCTAACCCTGTACTCTATTAATCCTGGTTTCAACAAAGAGGATACAGTTTGTGGACCAAAGCTGAAAATCGCTGGGAACAAACTGACGAGTTCTATACACGACTTTCTGAAGCTGACACTTACTTTGATGGAGATGAGTTTCGATCTTTATTACTGTTCCGACAATTACTATACACATAATCTTTATGGCTGTTAATGCTTGTATTCTGGGTAAACACTCCTCCATGATACTGGTAATCTTCTTAGGCACGATGATATGGTAATTCAGTTATATTCCACATAAGAAAATGATAATGGTATGTCTCAGAAAATGCCCAACAGCTTCGTCCTTCCATGAGCCTCTTCTTGAAGCGTTTATTAAGGTAAAATAAACGCTCCAAGAAGAGGTCCATTGGAGGACGAAACTGTTGGGCATTTTCTTAGACATACCATTTTCATTTTCCTATGTGGAATACAACTATTATTATTAAAGAAAGGAGTTTTACCAGCCCAATGAGTCACACTTGACTCTCACAGGGCTGGCCCGAAAAAATCGGGATATAAAGAATTATAAAATTGATCAAATTTAATTATATAAAAAAAAATTATTATATATCTATATCTATATATATTAATATATATATATATATATATATATATATATATATATATATATATAGATACACACACCCACACACATACATACATACATATATAACTATTTATCTTCAAATATAGTACTAAATCTAAGTGAAAAAATGAATGAATGAATAAATAAATATATATATGAAATCTAAGCGATAAAAAGAATTAACTATATATTAAATTACATAATTTAAAAAGAATTAGTAATGAATTAGTAATAAAATAAAAATCTTAAACTGAAACTGAAACTCCTCTATGAATCACATGTCCATACAGCGTCCATGGTGTAACCTCTAAGTTGAATCTTTTATTTTCATTAATGGAACGAACATTGAGCTGCCGTCCAATTTCCAAGGGAAAAAAATCACAAGCCCTGTGATGGCTGAAGCTCAATTAGTCGACTGCATTCGGTAAGAATGTTAAGGAAAACGTCACAATCATAGTTTTATTGAACTGCCGCTTTCCAGTTTTGAGTTGTAAAAGAACACACACACACAAAATACACACACACACACACACACGTACGTCTCATGCAGCGTCTTTCCCGTTACCCTGACCAGATGCTGCCACTATGCAACTTTCAACCAGCTTGCCTCACTCAATGAGTCACTTTGCAAATTCCATTCGTAACAGGCACATCTGCGCGATTTCCCCCCCGTCACCTGCGCAGGAGATAACCCAACTGGTATAGCACATCGTATACTACTTAACTCCCCCCCCCCCCTCTAACTCCCGCTCCTAAATAGCCCAAGAGAAACAAAGGTAATCAACCTCACTGAGATTTTCGCGCAGAAAAACTCAAAAGAGTTTTTCCTCTCGAGTAACTGTCTGCCTGCAAAAGGGGACACAGGCTCGCCTCGGAGAGATTTAGTGTGTGTGTGTGTTGTGTGGTGTCGTGGTGTGTGTGTGTGTGTGTGTGTGTGTGTGTGTGTGTGTGTGTGCAGGGCTTCAAAATTCCACGCATCTAAAAATAAGGAATAGCATAACTATTACCGTGGCAATCGGAGATATTCTAATTCAAATGGAATATAAGTCAGAAGGTTGCATTTAAACTGAAACAAGCTAACTAATAACGCCATATTCAAAGGCGGCACAGAGCAGGGGATATTATCCAGTAGGTACACATGCTCACACACTGATAAACCAGCATATTCATGAGTCACTTTCTTCGAGAAAAAAGTAATGGTAAAAAAAATCACGCTACTGCGATGATCGATTCCTCAGTGTCATTATACAAATCTGCAATCACATATAACTTAGGTTCTGGTGTTTTGCAACCTACAAGCTCTCTCACGCTCAAAACTGGATTGATTTGAGGGGGGTAATTCTCCCTCCACTGGGGTTAAACCACTCGTCAAACATTCTCTTTTCACACACAATGAAAACCAATCTCTATATTGATGATCAAACATAGAATAACAAACATTTAGTCAATTACCTGAAATCGAGAGACGATCTCTCTTGGTAAGAAATCGACACGAAAAAATGGTTATACTTGAACCTACGCTTGCATCAATCGATAAGACTTCGCCAAGTCCAGCACCGTATTATTTTCGGTGTCGGGGCGAGGCCCCTGGCGAATGAATGTCTTCACGACTGGACACAAAGGCGTCGCGTGACTCGGCCGTCTCGTTTAGGCACACAGGTAATCGAGTTCCATTTGCCATGTGGCGGAATGAAGGATGCACGACGCACCACCAGGACGCTCGCTCGTGTCTTGTCTGCTGCATCTTCAACATTTAGGATTCAAATCAACGATAGAAAACGGCTGCAAATCTCTGAATCTAATCGCGAAATCGAGGAAATAGCACAAGGGACTCAATTTAGAATCGCAGAACATCAAACTTACTACGTAGAGTACACCTTCTGGGATGATTATGCAATATTATATATATATATATATTATATATTATATATATATATATATATATATATATATATATATATATACACACACATATATATATATATATATATATATATTATATATATAATATATATATATATATATATATATATATAATATATATATATTATATATATAAGTATATGTTGTTCAGAATAGAAAAAGTGGTGGTGGTCATTTCAATCCGTTCTTTATTATCGTTATTCCTATGGATGCTATTCTTTTCCATGAAAAACGTGCTCAAGATAAACTTATAATTGTATTTTTTGTTGTTGTCCACTAATAATTATGATTTGTTTATTTTCTTTATTTATTTATTTTTTTGTTATCGGGCGGATCATTCAAAATCTAATGAAGGAGCACTGGAGTACTAGGAGGAGGCGAAGGTGTCGTGTGGATTGGACGGTTAGTGGGGAAAAGGGAAACGAGTAGGTGGCTGAGTGCCGGTGTGATTTGGGAAGGGGGGGGGGGGTCAGGGGCGAAGCAAGACCTATAAAAGGGTCTCTCGTCATGGCAAACCACATAATATCCAGTTCGGGATCCTTAAGAGAAGAAAACTGACTCTCCTGATATCTGGGTGTGATGAACAACAGCGCCTGGCTACACTGTGCCCCCCCCCCCCTCTCTCTCTCTCTCTTCTCTCTCTCTCTCTCTCTCTCTCTCTCTCTCTCGCTCCGTACCTGGGCAGATCACCGCCCACCCGCCCGCCAGGTGCCAGCCAAGGACCCGGGTCATGGTGGGCGGAGGCTTTCAGGAAAATCACACCTGATATTTCAAGGGAAGTTTGTAAAGATCTATCTATCTGGGATTTTCCCCAATTCTTGTTCTGTAGAAATGTTGCTTTGGCCCAGGAAGTTCACCACACCTGAGACGCAATAAACGAAGTTTTGTATTTATCCATGAAATTCACAATAACATTAAAAGTGAGTTTGCAGTTATCAAAAATATATCCAGGGTTGATACTGAAAGGCAAAATAACATTTACCCATATGATTCACACTGAATATTTAAGGTACAAAATTTTTAAGGGAAATTCCTAGGTTTTGTGATTTTCAATTATCCACGAACACAAAGTACACAAGTTAATAAGAGAAACGAAGAAATAAACCAGATATACGAAAGGTGAAAACAATCAAAAGAAAAACGACAACCGAAATCAGAGAACAAATTTCAAATCCCACAAAAATCCCAGTTTAAAAACAAAACACACCCAAAACAGACCAAGGATGATTATAAGAGAACTCGAAAAAAAGATACAACATCGAAGACTCCATAAGAAGGCAATTCTCATGCTAACGGCAAAAGGGACTTCCCTTATTGAACTCGTAAGAATCAGGCGTTCGCTACTTGACTGTCGGAGACTTTGTGTTGCGTCGTCTACCCTTCCTTCCTTCCTTCCTTCCTTCCTTCCTTCCTTCCTTCCTTCCTTCCTTCCTTCCTTCCTTCCTTCCTTCCTTCCTTCCTCGTGGGGGAATCAACACACAGGGAAATCCACTGCATGACCCAAATTGCACTGTGCTCTTTATATACCGATAATCAATCTGTTTCGTTTCTTCAAACTTTAAAAAAAAAAAAAAATTCTCTCCCTCTCTAGTATATGTGTGTGTTGTGTATTGAGTTACATCGACTTTATTTCCTGAGCAATTTTTTCTAAACTCGAAACTCTGATTCTAGTTGTGGTTGTAGGTTACAACACTATAATATACAAAACGAACCTTATACTAATCCAAACCCACTGTTCGTCATCACAAATAAAAACAAAACTGAAAAAAGAAATAAATGAGAAAGCAAAACCAAATTACAGGTAAGAACTCTGAGGTCCAGTCGCCGCTGTCCTATATTTAGGAACTGACCTGAGAATGACTCTCCTGACCCAGTTTCCAACAACTCCTACCCCAAAAACCCCAGAGATCAAAACCATGTTAACGGCGGCCTTATCCTGCTTACTGGAAGCCTTTGGGACACGTGACCGTCCTGGCATAAGGCCAGCTGAAACTAAACCAAGCAACCTTGCGAGCGGAATCATCGAAGTGATTCTGCATTCTGAAACTTGGCGGTTCAGGAAGTACCACACTTCACATTCCAATCCAGTGGCGGGAATAGAATATAGAAATCAGGCAAAAGTCCTGGGACCTATGAGGGCATTCAGTCATTGAAATTGACATTGAGAGTAAAAAGATATGAAAGGTGTAACAGGAGGGAAACGTCGCAGTTGTTAAATAGAGGGTGGAAAGTAAGACGAAAGAAGGAGAATATGAACAGAGGTACAGTCAGAGGCCGAAAGGACGCTGAACAAATCCTTAGGTGATGCTTGCAGTGCACCGTATGAGGTACACTGACGGCACTATCCCCCTTACGGAGAATCCACTTGCGGGAAAATAGTGAGATGTTGAATGTGAATAAATCACATCAATGAATATCATTTTTTTTTTTTTTTTTTTTTTTTTTTTTTTTTTTTAACAAAGGTCCCCTTCGACCATTCATTCATCTGCTTTGGATGTTCGGGGGAGCGAATCCTAGGTATAAATAACCGCTTGCCTGACACAAGGGAGTGACTGGGAAGACTTATGTTCAGTGAAGATTAAGGCAAAATAAAGACAAATGACAACGAATATTTTCAATCCGTTTTCAAGTCGTAGACGCGAAGTAACGAATCACGAGTTAGATGATGATTAATGTTCGAAAATTGCTAAATATACCTGTGCCGTAACAGTAAGTGCTCCTTCAAGTTCTTTGCTACACAAAAATACCCCAACCCACACAGAGATTATTTCCTGGAAAAAACAATCAACTGATATATATATATATATATATATATATATATATATATATATATATATATATATATACTATATACATATATATACATATATATATATATATATCCATATAATATATATATAATATATATATAGATATATATATATATATATATATATATATATATATATATATATATAGAGAGAGAGAGAGAGAGAGAGAGAGAGAGAGAGAGAGAGAGAGAGAGAGAGAGAGAGAGAGAGAAATGGCCATGAAAAAACCATTTGGCTTGTTTAATTATAATAAAATACCCAAAAACTTAATGTTAATTATGATTATAAAAAAAATCCACCGCCGATTATGGGAATGAATGAATAAATGAGAGAATAATCCTCATAAGGCGACCGAGTTCACCTCAAATGGGTCATGGCAATATCAATACGGACTCCGACCCTACTTCCTCTTCAATGGCCCAAATACCTAATACAAAAACCCGATGAGAGAGAGAGAGAGAGAGAGAGAGAGAGAGAGAGAAAATGGCATACCTAATCAATAGTTCCACAGTCTGTGTGTATGTCTGCGTGTACCATGAAAACAGACATGGCATGACGCCACCTCCTCATGGAAACATGCAAACGATGGACACGGCACACATGGTTGTTATATTTCTCTCTCTCTCTGACTTATTGTACCATGAAGCTTCCTTTCTCCTTCATACTGTAAGCCATCACGAGAAGTTTACACACAAAGGATTTGCATGCAATGACGATCCAAATATAAATTCCCCCTCCCCCCTTCGCCCTCTCTCTCTCTCTCTCATTCTCTCTCTCTCTGAGATCATACTCTAGTGCCCACCAATAGACGATTTTATCCATTCTGGTTGGGAAAGCCATCTGACACATTTAGGTTAACAAGATCCCCTTCCATGATGGCCAGGTACGAAATTCAAAAGGCATAAAATACAGCAAAACAAAACCATCTTATTCTCATCGCCAGTTCTGCCTTCAAGGATTATATATACACCCGACACCTGTAACTATTCGTACCTTGCAACTGGGTACGGAAAATGTACTCACCCACTTCAAAATAATTACTATACTCTATTTTTTTTTCCATCTGTCCATCTAATAACACTGCGTCCCGGGCTTTAGATAGTTACATTCAGCTTACATTCAACAATAATAATAATATCATATTTCGAATATTAACGGTGTAATTATCATACAGTAATTTATTAAAACACTTTTCAGTTGCAAATGTACACCCAGATATCCCTTTCTTGACTTAAAACTTACACATAGCGTAACTATTTAAAGCCCGGGACGCAGTGTTACCATGCGAAAACACCACAGGCGGATGGACAGATGAAAAAAACAGAGTATAGTTGATGATAAGAGACATTGGCAAAACAGTTCGCCTGAACATGACAGGTGTGTGTCATGTTAATGACACGATGAATTTATTAAGGCTTATAAATTCGTGGAAAAACTTTGTAACAATGAAAAATTGTAATAGTAAGAATAACCGAATACAAAAAGCATTACGATATCAATTGCCTTTCAGAATTGCTGAGATATATTATTCAGAAAAACTTCGCACTAAACCGTGACCTATTAAGGAACACTATGACTACTCGTATGCAGTGAATCCGCTCCGAGACAATACACAAATAACCTGAATAAAGTCGAACACTGACTAACACAGACGTCTGATGTCCAACTGGAAAAAGAATTCGCATTAAAAAGATTTAATTTATTTTAAAAATGCACTTAACGTGATATTTCTTGTAATTCCCATTGGTCTAGTTTTTATAGAGTTGCAAAGCGTCATTTTTTCGATTCTTTCCTCCTGGCAATATAAGCTCTGATTCGTCCGCCGTTAACGATTCATAATGTCGCTGTATGAATTCATTGCAAGATTGTTTTGTCGCCCGCGAACTGATTTAAAATAATGAATGTGGTCGATGACGAATAACGATCATGATGTTAAAAATGCAGACAATGTCATAAATAACCTGATAAACGCGAAATAATCCAGAAAACCAAATACTCCCCCCTCCCCCCCCCCCCCCCCCCCAACATCGGTCTCCTCCACAAAAGACACTCTGACTCCTTTGGATGGAATTCGATCAGTGAACCAATCATGACGCAACGCAAGAAACTTCGAAAACATCACTGACAGACACAAACGTAAACCTTCCTAAACAGGTTCCATTAAACGTTAACTCGAGTCTCTTAGCGCTCTCGTCAATAACACTTCCCTAAAATTTAGAAGGCACGTACTCGAGCTGGAAGAAGAAAAAGAAGGAAGGGGAAGGGGGGGGGGGGAGTTCTATCCCTTCGTTTAGAAAAAAGATCCAGCTGAAAGCACTTCAAAGCAAATGGTGCATCTAAAAGGAAATGTAATGGAAGCACGCACTTCGGGATGGAGCAATAGACGCCAAAAAACAGAAAACGTTTTCCATGGAATGATAATCAACGGAAAGGGTTTTCCATGGAATGATAATTATCTGAAAAGGTTTTCCATGGAATGATAATTATCTGAAAAGGTTTTCCATGGAATGATAATCAACAGAAACGGTCCATGGAATGCTAATCAGCTGAAAAGGTTTTCAACGGAATGATAATCAATAAAAAAGATTTTCTATGGAATGATAATCAGCAGAAAATGTTTTCCATGAAATGATAATGAACAAAAAAAGTTTTCCATGGAATGCTAATCAGCTGAAAAGGTTGTCCATGGAATGATAATCAACAGAAAAAGTTTCCCATGGAATAATAATCAAATGAAAACGTTTTGCACATAATAACCATCAACATGCATCCGAAAGCCGATCATCTGAATGAAATAAAGTCTTATAATATGCTAGACTAAATAACTGTTCAAGAATCGCGTCACCTACATACAAGTGGAAGTTACAGATGCTTCCACGTTTTTCAACATTGATGAATCTTCCACTAAAGCAGAGATATATTTCGGACGAAAGTAAAATAAAGGCGGTGACGGGCCTACTCGTACTTGAAGATGGAGACCAACAAAACTTCTCAGAGATGAAGTCTGAACGACAAAATTCACTCATTAATTATGCAAGGTAATGCTAATCGCGACTGAAATCACGCAACGCTTGAGCATAAAGGCACAACCCAAAACACTCAAGATCATGACAAATGAAAGGTATGAACGCAAATTCAATCATTACACGATTGCTGAATATACCAACATGTGACTGACGCAAGCACAGACAGATGGTGAAGCGAAAAACAAGGCGGCCTTTAGAACTTGATGACATTTGCTCCCACCCGTCTCTCTCTGAGGAAGGAATAACGACGTTTCCTACCAATTCAACAGTTCTCGGGGTAGAGTCCCACCAAGAAACTGTACTTGCAATATTTGTATGAACAGGACGTCACGTAAACAGCCGTAGCTGCCATCTATCCATCGGGGGAAAGACCATTGAAGAAGAACTCCTCATGTCAAGATCAATAACTGAAGAACTCGTGCAAGGAACAATCACAAAACAACTGCCTATCGGGATGATATTCTCTGAATCGTCCCTGGCCTCCAATTTCGTCAGACAACAATTATCCAATTCGAGTGAAATGGTGGAAAAGAAAAAAAAATGCAACGAGCCAGACCTTTACTACTCCCAAGTCAACCTTTTCTTGTTCTTAAGGCAAAAGCACTGAAACACGCGGCCTACAACTTAGCTTCCGTTTCAGATTGGGTCCGGAAACTGTGGCTCGCTCTAGGGTCATTCTTCTTCTTCTTCTTCCTCCTTTCGGCACTGTTTTGCGATGCTCATAATGACTTCCTCTTCCTTCATTTCCTCACAACTTCTTCCTACCTCCGACACAGACACATACTCTTACTATCAACCCTCAAAAGTCACAAGTGGAGGGAGGGGGAGGGAGGGAGGGGGAGGTAGGGGGAGGAAAGAGGGGGTGAGGGAGATGCCTTGGGGGGAGGGGATAAAGATACTGAAGGCCAGCCGCTCTTTGTCAGCTGAGAGAGAGAAGGTTACGCACGCATGACTGGGACGTGAGGGGGGGAGGGGGGAGTTCTAATGGTAAGGCTGGGTTTTCTGGTCAGGCAAACGGGGAAGTGAGGGCATAATAAATGGGCATGGAGGGAGGGAGGGAGGGATCACGCCTCCCATAAACGTCAAGAGAACTTTTTTCTTTTTTCCTTTTTCTTATGCAGTCTTCAAACTACTGCTGTTAGATTAAGCAGCCTTTGTGTACGAAGGGTAACCACATCCGTAAATCAATCATTTTCTTCAAGATAAAAAGTTGAGTTGGAGTTGAGTTGAATATAGAAACTAGGCCAAAGGCCAAGCGTTGAGACCTATGAGGTCATTCAACGCTGAAATGAAAATTGACAGCAGAAGGTTTGAAAGATGTCACAGGAAGAAAACTTCAGAGCAGTTGCACTATGAATCAACTGTTAGGAGAGGGTGGAATGTAAGATGAAGAAAGAGAATATGAAAGGAGGTACAGCAAAAAGAACGAAAGGGGTTGCAGCTAGGGCCTGAAGTTATGCCTACAGTGCACTACATGAGGTCCACTGACGGCAGTACCCCCCTACGAGGTTCAAGATATAAGAATTTCTTGGACAAACGTGCGTGAAAAATATCCACGTGAAGTTACGCCCATGAAGTTTCTAAGAGGACATCTATCGATACACTGAAAGGCCATGAATAGGTCAAAGACTCACAACAGCTAAATCTACAACCACCCGAGGTATAGAGGACAAAGAGTCAGCTTTGCAGGCCCGAGGTCAAATCTAAAAACGTTCACTTGGAACGGAGAGGAGTCAGAAGCCAACCATACACTTCTCGAACCCCACCATTTTCATTGTGGAATTTCACGAATTTCAAAGCCTGTGTTTATTCTCGGACTAAAAATTGCCAACGGAATTTCACGGGAGATTCCATCAGAGCAAATTATTCTTTTGGCATACAGTGGACGCAGACTTCACAAAGACTTAAATGAAACTATTTTCGTAACTCTCATTCAACTTAGATAACTCATGAGTACGATTTCTCAAATGTAATGTGCAAACTATTTTCTTTTCCGGGATAGGGAATGAATGTAGATTAATATTTTTGTTTGGGTATAAAATATAAACTAGGCCTCCCATAATTTCCCAGACAAAAAAAAAATAAAAAATAAATAAAAAAATAAATGCACTCGGGGGCATCATTTCGGGGAGGGGGAGGGGGCTGGGGGGCACTTGGCCCATTCAAGACACTGATGGTCCCCCTAGACTTGATTTACCCATTATCATTTGAAATAATAATAATAATAATAATAATAATAATAATAATAATAATAATAATAATCTAATAAACAAATATTACTCCTTATAGGGCTTCAAAACGCTCCAAATTGCGCGCAAATTTCCAAAAAATTCTTGGGGGAGGCTTACAAAAGCCCCCTTCCCCCAGCTGATAGGGGGGCTCGCTTCACTCGCCACCCAACCCATTCCATAAGTCCTTAACCTTCGCCCCAGCCACCCCCCCCCCCCCCAAGCAAAATCTGAAAAGGCGCCACTGCATGCACTACGAAAATTCGGTTCCCTCAACAAATCCTCCGACGGTCCCCCAGAGGGCGAGAGGGCTGAGGAGCACCGATTAACATCTCTCGTTGTTGCTATCAGCCTTGAAAGGCGTTTCATTCCACTTTGCTGGGGCGTATGCCGACCGCACAACAGGAAGTCGCCGTTTGTGAGGGGCCATTATAACTTCGGCGTTCTTGGCATTTCCTCAGGAAATATTCCCTCTCCTCGCGTTGGTTTGCTCGCGAGATTTGCAGTTCGACAGTGTTGTCTCTGTCGCACTTTCTGTCTGTCTGTCTGTCTGTCTGGGGTCGATTCTTTCTTATTATGTCTTTCCAGAATAGTAACCAACACTCGGCATCTCTCTCTCTCTCTCTCTCTCTCTCTCTCTCTCTCTCTCTCTCAACAATGCAAACAGCTCATGGTTATTCTGACCCTCTGATATTTAACAAAAACCTTCTGAATACCACATAAATGCCACAACATCTCTCATCCCGAAACATATGTCCTTCAAGACATCAAGCAAGCACTCAACGAGATGTTTCATTAAAGTTTCCTACTCATTTTCGGCAGAGAATATAAAGAACAGAATACAGAGTTCAGGTCAAAGGCCAAGTGCTGGGACCTGTGAGGTCATTCAGCGCTGAAACGGATACTGGCAGTATAAAGGTTCGAAAGGTGTAACAGGAGAAAACCTCAGAGCAGTTGCACTATATATTAATTATTAGGAGAGGGTGGAAAACAAGATGGAGGAAAGAGAATATGAAAGGAGGTGAAGTAAAATGAATGAAAGGAGTTGCAGCTAGAGGCCGAGGGGACGCTGCACGTAACCTATATTAGGTAGTACCTTACAGTGCACCGCATGAGGTGCGCTGTCGGCACAACCCCTCTACGGATTATACTCATTTTCGACGAAAATAATGACGTCATAGCCGACTGTCGGAGGCAGCATTCATCTTCCCGTAGCCTCCATTGGGTTTTGTATAATCTACTCATCACGCCTTCTAAGAAACTACATAAAGGCACCGGTCATCCATGTGTCAACCGACTGAAGCCGCACAGTCGAAGGATGCGCCTGACAACGTCTGTTACCAGTTCTTCTTCTTCTGGAGGAGGCGAGACACCAAACAGTCGGCTCCTTCTCCAGGAGATTCTCTCTGGCAACCCTTCATCTGCCTCAGGCCATATCAAACTACATCAACAATTCTCTCACGACTTCTTCACAAATATCTGTTTTAGCTTTACCCTGCTCCTTCAACTCAATTTACGCTGTAGGGTCTCTCTCTCTCTCTCTCTCTCTCTCTCTCAAAACATTTGGTTTTGCATTTATTTGGGTTGTATTTAAATCAAGTCGTCCTGAATGGTCACTTTACGTCGGAATCTCTCTCTCTCGCTCTCTCTCCGCTCTCTCATCTCTCTCTCTCATCTCTCTCTCTATCCTATATATATATTATTATATTATATATATATATACATAGATATATCAATACATATTAAATACTATATGATATTATATATATATATACTAATATCATGGTACTAGATAACTATATATATAATCTATATATTATATATACATATATATATATATATATATATATATACAAATCCCATGGTTTTGTGACACATACACCCTATCAGCGGTGTTCTCATCCGCACATTCAAAAACGGCTTACACTATAAAGACTACAAAACAATATAATGTGCCAAGCCAGCGCGCAAACTACAATAAGTCCATGAAAGCGAAGCCTTCACGCGACAACAAACAAACGGAGCCCGAATTATATAGAAAATATAAGAAAATAAATAAATAAAAAATGTGGAAAACGAGCGTCACACGATTTCCCTAAGCTGCTAAATTCCTGGTGCACTTCTTGCGGGTGTCTGTAAGCAGGTTTCGAAGTGTGTTTGCACGTGTGTCTGTTGTTCAGAGTATTTCCTGTGTACCCTATGTACACACCGGCGGATCCCTCACATACGGGCAGCTGTGAATCTACACTACAGTGGTATTTAGAGTTTAATGCAACATGAGACAAGCAATTCACAATAATAATAATAATAATAATAATTAATAATAATTAAATAAATAATAATCAATAATTAATAATTCCAGGAAGTGGACAATTTGCGAAAAATAACAGAAGACTGCATGACCTTGGCCACGTCTCTATAGAAAGCTTATAAGAATTTATATATATATATATATATAATATATATATATATATATATATATATATATATATATATATATATATATAATGTCTGGGTGCGGTAGTGGGCTGAATCTAGTAGTCCGCACCAGGTATCTTGCTTGCTACACACTTCCTCTTATTTCCCACCGTTATCCTACGCTAAGGGACAGGTTGCCTTATAACACCAGGCATGATTTATATACTACTATTAGGCAAAGGGGTTTTTCACGACCGCATGCCCTTGCTGTCATCAACCACAGTTATTGGCGGTGGGCCTCGCCTTTGACTAAAAAGTCCACCTGCAAAGCAGCAGTTGTCCTTTTAGTCGCCTTTGACGACACTCAGGTCCTACGGGTGGGTCTTGCTTCCTCTAAACACCACCTTGCCAACATACGGACAGCATAAGGCCAAAAGGGCCATGCTGGCCAATGGCCGTATGAAGTAAACACCCGACTCCAGCTCTCTATTCCATCGTCTAAATTCCAGCCAAGATGAGGAAGGTCCGAAATGACCACGACAGCGAAAGGAGAGACTTTTAGTGCCAATATCACCTCTATCAATTTGCCCTGGTAAGCCAATGACTCACTTCTTCTTTCTACCTGCAACCCTAGTAGGCCCTTTTCAAGCCCAGGCCAGACGAAAGCAAGAGGAAAGGAAACGAAAGGAAGAAGGGCGGGGCTTGACCGCGGAGGAGGCAAGAGCGGTGTCTCAAAGGTCAGAAAAACAGAAGCAATACAAGAGCTCCGAAACTTCATAGTGAAGGGAGTCAATGACGTAGAGACAACCACATCATCTTGAGTCTCCCGAAGCCCATAAAAAGGGGTGGCCAGCCATGTGAAGGCGGAATCAAATGAGGGCAAAGGTTTTCCCTTTCACATCTGAAATCCATGATGTTGTTTCGGAAGTGGGTGTTTGCTCAAGGTCCAGAAGTCCAAAGCAGCAGCCTCCTCGCCATATGAGCGGCGCTGTGCATGAGGCATTGGATTCCCACACATATTGAGTGGATGTCGCAAACAGGGAGAGCGAATGTCTATTGAAGTGGCACTCCAAAGCCGAACTTCAAAGGACCAAGCTTGGTCGGCCTTACTACTACAAAGAATAACGAAAACTTCAACTGAAGTTTCTTCAGTATCCTTTACCGAAATAACCGTCTCTCTCAGTGACTACTTGTCTTACTTGGAAGTTGCACTGTTCTCTCCTTACTTTCCGGACCCTCTCTCCAAACATCCGCCTGGGACAACCAAAGCGAAAAGAATTGACGACATTCGCAAGTGAATCGAAAAATGACATTATCGCACCTGCAAAGGTGCTGTCAGAATAACGAAAAAATCAACAGGAGCTCACAGAAAGCCGAACGAGACCACTTCCATCACGATTTCCCGAAAGAAGTCGTCACGCGTGGAATGGGAGGCGGAAGACACTCAAGCTGAAAGTGAAACCCAAACGGAAAGTAAATGAAATGGGTCATCTACGTCGAGATTTTCCATTTCGAGCTGTCAATAACAAAATATTCCCACCGACTCTTTCTCCAAGAAAAGACCAGCAGCAGCAGCAGGCGGTAACTCTCGCCTTCGCTACAGACGGAGTAGTACACAGGTGGAGGGCAAATTTAATCAATACAGGTGGCTGAGGACGTAGTATGTGGTGTGGAACTGACGGTGGGGATAGATAGAAAGATGGAGGAAAAAAAAGGGAAGGGGAAGGAAGCGAGCAGACTCTTCCCCAAGGGATCTCAAAGGAGGCCAACCATCCAAGTCCACTGAATACTGCTAATACGAGTAGCTAGCTTGAGTAGGGTACACCCAGCCACCCAGGCTTCTTTTTATTCATCTCTTTATTCACGCATCTTTCGTCGTCCTGCAAGATTAGTCGACGAATATCTGACTGGGTTTTTTTTTCAAGTTTTTTTTTTTTTTAAGTATCACGGATCCCATGACAAGAATTTCTTTGTGTTACTAAAAAAACAATTAAGGGGAAAGTGATAGTGTGTGTTTGTAGAGAGAGAGAGAGAGAGAGAGAGAGAGAGAGAGAGAGAGAGAGAGAGAGAGAGAATGATGTTTGCATGACCTGGATAGAGCCCCATGGGAGTGCTGTACTACTCTCGACACAGGCCACAGATCACAACACCATCCATAAAGGAAAAGCTGATGACATTCCACACCGATTTCTTATCGTTTGCGTCTGTCCTATGTTTAATGCACATGCCGAGCTCAAGGGAGCAAACATGTCTGTCTCTCTGTGGTGAGGTGGCACTACTTATGAATCAGGGCGACACCGAGGACTGCAAAAACCACAATCTCAAGAGGCATCTTGGAGATGAGTCTCAAATTCACTGCAAACAAATCACTGCGACAGAATTCCCGGGAGATTCGACGAGGAAGGGAAATATCCCCTCCCCACAAACCTCCTTTCGAAACTTAAAATCCTTCCAGCAACGACTGATTCCAGTAACAACACATTTCCTACATAAATCCAGACGGAGAAACAGAAATCCATACTAAAATCAATAAAGTATTTCCCCATGACGGTGACGAAGACTTGAAACGTCTTGCACCCTTGGAGGAATTATTCCTCCAAGCTTGCACCACGGCCGCATCGTACTGACACGGAGGAACCGTCCGTCCGTCGCCTATTGACTGTCAAACAGATTTGCGGTTTAGGGATGACCTCCTCGCAGCAACCAGACTATTAGTCTTACCATCGTCTCTCGCATGATAGTACCACCCAGAGCCACCCATCAGTCACCGAATCGAGTACTGTTTATGGGTCTTTCACTAAACCTCCCATTTCATAAACTCTCTCTCTCTCTCTGCCTGAAATACACACACACATTATACATAATACATACATACACACACACACACACACACACACACACACACATATATATATATACGTATATATATATATATATACACACACATATAAACAAAGGTTTTTTTGCCACGAAGGAAAAAAATGAAAAAGCGAGATAGCCAAGTACTTTCGGTCCTGTTCGGACCCTTTACTGAGGGGTAAAGGGTCCGAACAGGACCGAAAGTACTTGGCTATCTCGCTTTTTCATTTTTTTCCTTAGTGGCAAAAAACCTTTATTTATACGTAGCATCACGTTTTATATACTTCGTGATCAAGTTATTCATATATACATATGTATATATACATATATACCCATATGATGGGAATAACACTAAGAGACAGAAAAAGAGCAACATAGATACGAGAGCAAACTAAAGTAGAGGATATTCTAACGAGTAAGAAAAAAGAACTGGGCGTGGGCAGGACATATCATGAGAATGTCAGATAATAGACGGACGAGAAGAATAACAGAATGGGTCCCTAAAGATTGCAAACGAAGCAGGAGAAAGAAGAGAAGACGATGGATTGACGAGCTAAGAAAATTTGTGGGGATAGAGTGGCACAGAAAGACCATAAACAGAAGGGAGCGGAAGGACAAGTCTGAGGACTTTGTCTTGCAGTGGATTAGAAATGGCTGATGATGATGATGATGATGATGATGATGATATATATATATATATATATATATATATATATATATATATATAATATATATATATATATATATATATGTACATGAATTAGTAATTATCATAGTCATCAATTGCTGATAAACTGCTTACCGGACACTACATTTATTATCACAAAGGGGCAGGATTCCTTAAAAGAAATATTAGTCAGATGCGAAAAAAAACGTAAAACAAAATACAGGTAACTGAATAACACTAACCAAACCAGCAGATAAAAATAAATACGCACAAACAACAAAACAAGTCCAGAGGATCTCACAAACACAAACGACGTCGGGCTTGTAACTTGGTCGCAGTCCCACGGCCATTACCTGCAAGAGAAAAAATGCTGCTCTTAGACCTGCGTTCTAGTCAAACTTCGCTAAAAAAAATAAGTATCACTCTTTCTACTTAAATACGGGATACTCAAAATAAAACAATTGTCTTAATGGGATTGTACATCAACATTCAGAATATAGTATTGAGGCCAAAGCAAGCGCTGGGACCTAAGAGGTCATTCAGCGCTTCAACATTCAGAATATATTATTGAGGCCAAAGCAAGCGCTGGGACCTAAGAGGTCATTCAGCGCTGAAACTGAAATTGAGAGTTAAAAAGTTTGAAAGGTATAACAGGAGGAAAACCTCACAGCTGCAATATGAAACAATTGATAGGAGAGGGTGGATAGCAAGATGGAAGAAGAGAGATTATGAACGGAGGTACAGTAAAGGAATGAAAGGGGTTGCAGCTAGGGGCCGAAGGGACTCTGCAAGGAACCTTAAGTAATGCCTACAGTGCACCGCACGAGGTAAACTGACGGCACTAACCAGAGACTGGTTAGTGCCATCAGTGTAGTTTGACTCTGGTCCTGAGTCAAAGTATATCGGATCTGCTCGCGAGGCGGTACTAAAACCTATCCCAGCCCCTTGTGAAACGTCATTAGTTACTATATTTACGATAACATTTTTATATAACAATTTTTACGACGAAATTTTTTATATAAATATTCATCTTATTACATGTTTGCGTATACTACCTTAAAGTACAAAAAATGCCCTTTCAAATGATATAGGACACATTACAATTATGGGGACTTTCAAACCGACAAGCGCGCACATCGACGCACACAACAATATGCACACAACAATGTGCAATCAACCTACATGCATTCACGTCTCGTAGCGTATCTGACTAAGGGATGATGATAGAAAGAAACTGAAAAAATGTACTAGAAAGCTGATAAAATTTTACTATAGAATGCATAAATAAAATTGATAGGTGTTCTTGGAGATTTTCGAGGAATTCTAGGTCAAAGACGGACCATAAATTTTTATATTTTATGTAACTATATTTACCACATTTTTCTTACATAAATTTTCATCATATTACATTTTGCCATATACCACGTCAAAGTACAAAGAATGCCCTTTCAATTGGTATATAACACATTACAATAACAATTACTTTCAAACCCATAAGCGCGTACAGAATAAATTATCTACGCACGCAAAAATTATAAAAATTATAAGCGTTCGTGGCAGAGCTAAAATCTAACCCCAACCCCCCCTTTGTAAAAAGTCTGTATCCACATTTTCTATGTATTTATTGCATAACAATTAGTACTCATGATAAGATTTGGAAAATATAATTAATCTATCATTCTAACCTTTGGCATAAATAAATAAAAAATTTTGCTTTTCAAAGTGAGATATGAACACAGTGACAGAACTAAATATATTTCTTATTAATTATTTTTATTCTTGATAATATTACTACCCTACCAGAGAGAGAGAGAGAGAGAGAGAGAGAGAGAGAGAGGAGGAGCGAGAGCGAGAGCGAGAGAGAGAGAGAGAGACGAGGAGAGAGAGAGAGAGAGAGAGAGCGAGAGAGAGAGAGAGAGAGAGAGAGAGAGAGAGAAACCAAGTTGTCATGTTATAAAAAATGGACTTAAAGAGAATACAGCAAACCAGTATATAGGTAAGCAAATAAATAAGTAGAGAATAAACATATGAAGAAAGCTGGAGTAGCTGTGTGTTGAAACTGGTATATTTTATGTGAAATAAAACCAGGCTTGGTGACTAAATGAGAGAATGGGTATTAAAAAACATCAAACATGTGACCTCTTTACACATTTTATCAAGATTTTATCAAAAACACCATGCGATAGGGATTAAATGTATACAAACTAAAAGGTTCTTTATGTAATGCAATGGAGACGAACGGAAAGTGTTACTCTTGTGACGTCACAGAATTAGCTCCGCCCCCACTGCCGAGTTGAGCAGACCCTATACTTTGACTCTGAGTGCGCCTGCAAGACAAAGGCGTTCGGTACAGTGTCTGTAGAAGGGTTCGACAAACTGCTGGTGAACCTACAGTGAGACTATTTGAAACGGCCAATGCTGTGAACATTTTCTCAACAGCGGATTTATATAGAATTTAATACAATCACAGTGAATGAGTCAGTGATCACTGCTCCATCTTTTCTGAAAGCAACTTCCTGTTAGGAGAAACGGTTAAAGAAACATATATATATATATATATATATATATATATATATATATATATATATATATATATATATATATATATATATATATATATAGGTAGACAAATAGATAAATAGACGGACAGCCTCTGCACAGATTTTTGCCACCAAAAAACTGTTCAACTTTAAAACATACTAAACCGAACTGGAATGGTAAACAAGGACGAGAACCCAAATCCTGCAATATTTGCATGATAAAAGAGAGAGAGAGAGAGAGAGAGAGAGAGAGAGAGAGAGAGAGAGAGAGAGAGTAAATATGCCTTCACTAAAAGCTTTCATTAAGATAAAAGATGATAAATTAGTTTCCATGGCTTTCCAACACCTAGTGAAATTCTCTCCCTCTCTGTTCTTTTTAACGAAATTCCGTCGTCTGCTACGAAATGCCACTTAAGCCTGCAAATGCTACAAAGACGAAAAGTTGCAGCGCTGACAAAACTGAAGGGGGAAAGAAAGGGGGGTGGGGGGGGGAGGATGGGGAGGGGGCCATAATCCGGAGAGTGAATTATCCTTCTTTCCTGCAGGCAGAATCGTTAGGTACGCTTCATGAAGTTATAAAACAGACGCACGCCTGGCGCAAGGTGGAAATACACTACTACTTAGCACGAAGTGTTTACTTCGGAAAAGGAAAGCCAGTGTGTGTGTTTGTGTGTATGTGTATCTATATATATAATATATAATATATATAATAATATATATATATATATATAAATGTGTATGTATTTATTTATACATACATATATGTATATGTATTCCTACTCATGTTCATTTCAAGAAAAAGCAGTCTGTACCTACCGCATGGTGTTTCCCATTTTTTACGTTTTATTTCTTGGCATATATTCTATGTTGATTATTACTACTGCATCCCAACCCCGTTGTGCACCTCTGCTACTTTACGTCCCTAGTTTTCTCTTGTTTTAATGCAAGAGCCCGTGATTTGCATAAAGCCAACACAAATAAAAAGAAACTGCCAGTTCATTAGTAATGAATTAGTACAAACGCAAAGACATAAATGACACTGAATGTTGACGGTAACCCAAGCGGTACGACACCGACTGACAGATCAATTGATCCAAAAATGAAATGGCGACACAGAGTCTACTGTTACATGCCGGTGACCACTTTGAAAGTCTCTCTCTCTCTCTCTCTCTCTCTCTCTCTCTCTCTCTCTCTCTCTCTCTCTCTCTCTGAAGTGCTTCCCAAAATGCATCAGTAATATCACATACGGAACAGTATGCATTCAGTGCACCTTAAGATTGTGGAGACTACAACAAAAATACTCGTTCCTACACCCACCTACCGGCAAATGTCAGCAGTTCATGACAAAACGATAACTGTTCCTCAATGTCCACAGGCAAACAAGACTACGAAGTTGCCTCGAAGAGCTTCTACATAACAGAATTTCCTAACACGAAAGCAAACGCATAGGCAGAAGTAACATAAAAAACGAGGATACAAGCAAATAACATGAGGAATGTACAGTTAATTACTAATAGTAATATTAACAACAATAATAATAAACAGCAACAGGAAATTGAGTCAATTCATGGCAGTGAATTAATTTTACAAATAGTTTTTTTATGTCCAGTGTCCCACATTTGAAGAATGGACACGAACACATTCATTAGACATCACATTCAGGCCCATGTGGGGCAATTGTAATTATAATAAAACTAACAGCGCACAAAATAAGCATTTATACTATTTGCGAGGTCTGAAAGCTTCAAACCATTTTAATTCCCTCGAATACGTTTACATTTAAAACAGTAATTGCTTTTATCTTTTTGCTTCACTTCACGGATTCATAGGGGTCTCTTCAGCACAGCGAGTTGCCAAACTATCATTACTGAAACGATTCGAGGAAAGAATTCACTCGCTATAATATTGGAGAATCGGAACACCAGAGAAGACACTGGATCCCTTTTCTGAAATAGTATCCACTATTGGGCCTCTGCGTGTAAAATGCACGGAAACGTCATGACTAACATCATCCGAAAAAATGGTTATACTTGTGAAATTACAACACGCAAACATACACGTTTTATACATACATACATACATCATACATCATACATACATACATATATGCATATATGCATATATATCTATATATATATATATATATATATATATATGATATATATATGCAATTATATATTACAAACAGATAATTTCATTTCTAGATGCTGGTGAGTTTTCAAAATACATAAAAAACAGATGGGGGAAAGGTGCTCGCTCTCTCTCTCTCTCTCTCTCTCTCTCTCTCCGCTACATCCTTCAAAAAAATCTTCCGCACTAGCCTTACTCAACTCCCTCACATAAATATTTACCGAATATCAACGTTTTATTTGTTGTGTATATATATATATATATATATATATACATTATATTATTAATCATTATATTATATATATATATATATATATCATATCTATAGATATATATATATATTATATATATATATTCTGCCCTTCTTCCCCGTGTCAGTGGCGTTCTCTTTTATCTGATCTCCGGCAGGAAGCCGACCTACCTTCGTCATTAATGTTGAGAGACTCCCTTTCTGCGTCAGGAGGAAAGGGACACGCCTTTAATCATATGTCGGAGTTGCCCTGACATTTACGCGGATAAGATCTTTTCCAGTGAATACCCTCAAAGTAGTTTCTCATTTATTATTATTATTATTATTATTATTATTATTATTATTATTATTATTATTATTATTGCTGACATGCTAAGAGTATTTCGTTCAAATTCACTAACTGGCAACCAACATACTCCATATTTATCTGTTATTTCAATGCGAAAACACGGTTATTGCATACAATAAGACCATAATATGTTTCATAAGAGTGAAATCTGTCATATGTTGCAAAAATGTAAGAAAATGTCACGTGGGGCCAAATTTCAGAAAAAATAATTCCGAAACATCTTCAAAACTTTCGTTTACACATCGCTGATGCAACTGACCAAAGCGAAGTCGTCATCAAATCTCAGTTCAAGTGTTAAATAAAAAAAACGAAAAAAATTGTTATGACATTAATATTGCCTCTAAAGCAAGCATAAAATTTGTAGTAGTCCTATCTAATCGTTTTTACACCTCAACGCTGAAAAAATGTAAATGTGTATAAACAAAAGAAGAAAGCGCCCAATAATACCAACCTGTGAGTGGAGTATATGTTGACACAACCACTACAGTGGTGGTTTTCATACAAAAATTATTTATTATATATTTAAATACTTCAAAAACGATAGTTTACTAGCAAATATTTGCCTATGCCTATGCAATTATTCTTTTGTCAAAGCCAAGATTTGGTTCCTAGGCCTAGGTGTGTTAGATTTCTTTACTTTACACTTAGCAGCATTCACTTCTCTCTATTAAGAATTTCTGGCCAGAGAGCAAATGAGGTTATCTATACTCTGTTTTTTTCCATCTGTCCACCCGCCTGTGGTGTGTGCGTATGGTAACACTGTGTCCCGGGCTTTAGATAGTTACATTCAGTTTACACTCAACAATAATAATAATACCCTATTTCGAATATTAACGGTGTAATTCGCATACAGTAAATTATTAAAACACTTTTCAGTTGCAAATGTACACCCAGATATCCTTTTATTTACCTAAAACTTACACATACTGTAACTATTTAAAGCCCGGGACGCAGTGTTACCATGCGGAAACACCACAGGTGGATGGACAGATGGAAAAAAACAAAGTATACACATTCTTGCAATTCAAGTTACCTTATGAAAGCATAAATTATACACCAAAAGCTAGCAGAATGACTTTCAAGAAAACAAAATTCTAAGCCAGTTGGAAAACAAGTGTTCAATAAACGCCTTGCTATTAATACTTATGGTATTTCGATTAATAGCCATCTTCTCATATAATGAAAATCATCATCGTCTTTTATTTCTCAAAGAACTGGTAATCTCTACAAATTAATTCATTAGTAACAGAGATTACATCTCAGAAGTCTTCGACTATTTTTTAGGCCTATAAATCATTTTGCAACATCCAGGCAGTTGAACACACCCTAAAACTTCAAAATTCAGAGAAAACTTGTGCAGCTGACCAGCCCGAGAAGCACGTTAAGCGCGCTGTCATTAACGGCACCCTAACCTTATCACGCCATACTTTGAACTAAGTTTAATAAAATAAGCTCATATCAAGCTCAAATATCAATGTTTAAAAGGGATCATATTTATATAACCATAAGGAAAATAGTGCTAGCCGTGAATTCACAAACTTGTCGACATGTATGACATTAGGAAAGACAAAAGTTGAACACTACTTGGCAACGTCACGTTCAGTCTGAGAATCTGGACGATACAGAAAGAATCATGTCGCATGAGATTTGAGCATCACTGCACATAACAAGAGACGAGGCTTCGACAGCTCTTGTCTAGTTGTGAAAAAATCCAGGCAACAAGATTACCTTGAATTTTTGTTTCTTCGTTTCAGGTCTCGCTGTGAACAGTTGATTTATTGCTACGACCATTATACCAACAGGGTAAACGTAGTACTTCCGAAGCAAGTTTCCACCGAGGAAAGCCAGACAGAAATGATGACTGTGCAGTCAGCTGAGTCAAGGCTTGTGCTTGGGTGCATCCAGATTCGGCCCAAGAACACTCGATTATTATGGTCATCACCTCAGATGAGAGAGCACCCGTCAATAACAGCCATTTCCCATTCAAGTACAGGTATTACGGATTATCTGCACCTCAAAATGGGGCAGTGAAAATACCTTCAATGGAAAAGTGATGGAAAATCTTGTGTGTGTGTGATCATCCAATTACAAGAGCATTCATCGGAGTTAGGCGCAGGAACGAAACTGAAAGTGAAATCATTTACCGCACGGAACCGCCATTCGCTCTATATATTCTTTAAACGTAGCGGCTGCTTTTTTTTTCCGGTTACTCGGTGAGTGAGCCTACAAACTACTTTGTTGATGTTGTTGTCTTGTTTCTTGTTGGGGGGGTAGGAAAGGTCTATGGAAGAGCCCAAAAAGGTCTGAAAAAGGTGTTTCACGTCGAGTTAGATACAGGAGCTTTGGGATATTATATTTATGATTTATTTATTAGAATGAAAATGTGAAAGATAAATAATATGCATGTTAAAATTACAGAACAAAATTTTATATTAAAAAAATTGCATATTTCTTTTAATTTTTGTTGGTGAAAAAGGGCGAGTTTTAATATACGTTAAAAGTTAGGAACATAATGTTAACAACTTATGCAATAAGGGAAAATCGTGCATGCGTCCCGAGTAAGATGGAGGTCGGATCACGCCTTGTTCTGGTTGTTATTTTAAAAAACAGCAACTTTCGCCTTCATCTGAAAGGGCGTTACCTGATCTTTTTTTGACGGAATTCATAAAATATAGAATTTAGGCCAAACGCCAAGCGCTGGGACCTAAAGGACATTCAACAATGAGACGGAAACTGAACAGTAAAAAGGGTTGAACGGTGCAGTTGCTCTAAGAATCAATTGTTAGGAAGAGAGAGAATACGAATGGAGGTACAGTAAAAGGAACGAAAGGAAGTGGTTGCAGCTAGGGGCACTGACGGCACTACCCCACTACGGAGTTAGTTTATGATAGAGACTCAATCATCATTATGGAAATTATTTCACACAAACTTCTCGGTTTTGTTTCTCTTCTTTATAAACAAAAAAGAAGAAAAACAAAAAACATTTCACAAACATCACGCGAGCGGTGATGGGTTAGGCGCCCAGAATCATAACGGACATCATTTCTTTCAATAGCCATTACAAATAACGTGCCATTATCACAATGGGGGTACATCATTCCACAGGTAATCTCTCTCTCTCTCTCTCTCTCTCTCTCTCTCTCTCTCTCTCTGTGCATTGGCAGCGCCCACGAATGGGGTACCACACCCACAAAACATCAACGTAATGACGACAAAGACGAATCAGTTTGCAACAACAAACTAGGCTGCTCTCTTTTCCGCTGCTCTTATCTAATTACGGTCGAACCCTACCTACATAGGGCTCACGTTCCCCACCTCCAGTAACAGACAAGCAAATGCGTACCTATATCTCATATATATATATATTATATATATATATATATATATATATATATATATATATATATATATATATATATATATATATATATATATATATATATATATATTAATAAACGTACAAGAATATGCACACAATACGCCTATCAGTTTACTTTCTTCATCATATTCACACAAACATGCACACATATACAAACATACAAAATCTTGGAAGCATTTTTACACGTCAAAACAGGTGCTACGCAGGGCACTGTCTATTCGTCATTCGTCATATTTCTTAAATACTGCTAAAGTGGCCCTAACTTGACCTAACCTATAGCGAGCAGTTAGAGTGGCATTCTTCACCTTCTAACGCTACTTATACCGCCGTATAAATATAGCCAATCGTTGCGACTGACATGAAAAAAAAAAAAAAAAAATAGATGAACCTTAACACCGACCTAAGTACTGTTTATTAAACCTTCTTCCTACAATCAATCACCCAACGCACAGCAAACTCTCAGTGAATGGCCTTCAACGTCTTGTTTTTCATCAAAATTGCTCTGATCGTTTAACCTGCAAGCCAAAGATCAAAAATAAAAACTGGAAAGTGCGTCAAAATAAAAATGCGAAGTGCGTGACCATGATCAATACGTTTATTGATCCCGGTGACGAGCCTGATACTGCAAGCATAAATTCAGGAGGATGGCTTCCTAAGAGCAGCGTATTAGGTGGCCTGGCAATTGCACTCATTTCTGGAAATGGCCAGTTGGTTGTTAGGAGTCACCTGGCCGGCTGGGGTAATGCTCAGAGGACATTAAGGTAAGTATATCGTAGTTTAACCAGACCACTCTGCTGATTAACAGCTTACAGGTTATTGTGGGATCCGAACCACATTATATTGAGAAATGAATTTCTAATCACCAGAAATAAATTTCTCTGATTCCGCGTTGGCAGAGTGGGGAAGCGAACTGGGACTACCTAATCGGTCGCCAAGTACGTACCCCACTCGTCCAACGAGGAACTGATGCTCAGAGGAACAATTTCTGTGCCGCTATAGTAACTAAGGTCAGACTTGAAAAGAAAGAGTTAAGGGTTCTCAAGACATGGCTAGAAAATTGGTATACGGATGTGCATTGAAAAGATATAAATCGTACGATTTCCTAGAATTCACACAAAAATAAAAATCTTAGGCAAATTATGTAAAATTATAGCAAATAGGAAAAGAATCAAATCTGAGCAAATACGAAAGTTACATTTATTTTAAAAATGAAGCTACCACTTCCATATGAGAAATAATCAAAAGCAAGATATTTAAATGAATTTCATTGACAGACTGAAAGTATAAACCAGCAAACAAATCATGACTTTGTAAGGAATTTCAAAAACAGGAATAAAGTAACACTAAACACACCACTTACAGCTACCGTAAAACTACAAGAAAATTAAAAAACACTGTAGTTATCAGTCACACAAAGCGAAGTCAACAAAAACAACAGAATAAATATGCAAATTAAAATCTAACACTTAAAATATACACATAAGCAATAGGAGACTCCATCATTAAATACAATAATAAGCTTAAGTGCGACGTATTTTAGCTCGGAAAAAAAACATTGCAAAATAATTGAAGATGAAAATAACCACAGATTATAGCACTCTTCGAAACTATTTCCAACCAATCAGCTTCAAGGAATAGTCGTGATATAATCAGTAAGCGGGTTTAGTTGTAAAACCAGCTGGACTCTGCTGTAGTAATTGTATTAAAGCTCAAAACAATTGTGTAAGTGATAAAGTTTATGCACAGATAGGCATGAAGTGGGATAGAAAGTAGAATAGATGTCTTCCGATCCGAACGAAATGTTTGTTTATCACCTCCGGCGTACCAACCCTCCCGTACAGTTCCTCTTCAGGGCTGAGCTTCGCCTATGTTTTTAAAATACCGCTCCACGAAAGGATTTCACGAGCAGCCTCTTCATCGAAGAGGGAAGGTGGTAGTTTAAAAATACGGCCCTGAGACCCATTATGTGCTACTCCAGGAGCGAGAACCCGGGCTGGAATAAGTCCAGATTAATCATAGACAACCACTAATGAACCAAGGGAGTTCGAGCCCCTCATACGCATTTGTTCATCGAGAATCTTCTTATTTCGTCGACGCTTGAAACCGACGGGGGATGAAAAACAACACTACCATTAAACTCTTCTAATCTGGAAATGCGAACAACAGAGAGAGGGCTTCGAAGGCTCGAATCCTAAAAGGGAAATATAATTCCCACTCAATCTCTTCCGCGTCTATAAACACCGTCTATTCTTCTTCTTCCTCTTTTTCCTACCAAAGTATGCTGCATTAAATCGTTACATCGGTGTAAATGAGAAAAAAAAAAGTCTTTGCTTCATTCTAAAATTACAACCGAGTAATCCTTCTTCACAAATGACACATGAAAACTGGAGAGAGGAGAGAGAGAAAATAGAGAGAGAGAGAGAGAGAGAGAGAGAGAGAGAGAGAGAGAGAGAGCAGGCTTTCATATTTAGGCACTGGCCCTACCCGCCCACCCACCCCCACCCCCCCCCCCCTCTCTCTCTCTCTCTCTCTCTCTCTCTCTCTCTCTCTCTCTCTCTCTCCAGTTAGTAAACGATATTAATGAACAAGGGAGGAGGAGGAGGAGGAGGAGGAGGAGGAGGAGGAGGAGGAGGAGGAGCTCCTTAATGACCCGTAACGTGATGCCATTTGCGACCATAAGTAAAAAAGGGCAGAGGATAAAAAGCACTAATGACCCCAGTATATACGTATCAGCATGGGAACGTCGTCCTCACAGACGGAATTAAGGCTATAAGCCTTCAAATCCTGTATTCGGAGCTGGAACGAAACTTCGGGGCGTCGTCCTCCTTGCTGAAGCTCACTCTTAAATATGGATGAAATCTGGCCTCATGGAACCATTAACCACATGTGTCAATACGACGTCTGAACACTATAAGTATTTCTTCCATACGATTTTTTTAGGATACTTTTTCAACGGAAAATCTGAAACCAGATACACAACGGAAAATCGAAATCCGATACTTTTTGGAAGGAAAAATCTGAAAAGCCAGATGCTTTTCAACGGAAAAATCTGAAATCCAGATTATTTTTCCCCCGGAAAATTGAAAATCCAGATACTTTTCGACGGGAAAATCTGAAAATTCAGATGCTTTTTCAAACGGAAAATCTGAAAATCCAGATGCTTTTTTCGACGGAAAATCGGAAATCCAGAATACTTTTTCAACGGGAAAAATCTGAAATCCAGATTATTTTTTCAACGGAAAATCTGAAAATCCAGATACTTTTTCGGACGGAAAATCTGAAATCCAGATGTCTTTTTCCAACGGAAAAATCTGAAATCCAGTGCTTTTTTCGACGGAAAAATCTGAAAATTCCAGATACTTTTTCAACGGAAAATTGAAATCCAGATACTTTTTTTTCAACGAAAATCTGAAATCCAGATTACTTTTTCGACGGAAAAATCGAAATCCAGATGCTTTTTCAACGGAAAATCTGGAAATCAGATACTTTTTCAAACGGAAAATCTGAAATCCAGATAAATTTTTTCGACGGAAAATCTGAAATCCAGATACTTTGGTCAAACCGAAAATCTGAAATCCAGATTTTACTCAAACGAAAATTTTTCTGGCAATCCAGATTTTAAAAACTCCGCGGGAAAATCTGAAATCCAGATACTTTTTCGACGGAAAAACGGAAAATTCCCAGAAAATGGCTGCACCCCGGAAAATCTGAAATCCAGATACTTTTTCGCGGAAAATCTGAAAATCCAGATTACTTTTTCGACGGAAAATCTGAAAATCCAGATACTTCCGACGACGAAAATCTGAAATCCAGATACTTTTTCGACGGAAAATCTGAAATCCAGATACTTTGTCAACGGAAAATCTGAAATCCAGATACTTTTTCAACGGGAAAAATCTAAGAAATCCAGGATACTTTTCAAGGAAAATTGAAATCCAGATACTTGGCAACGGAAAATCTGAAATCCAGATACTTTTCGACGGAAAAATCTGAAATCCAGATGCTTTTTCAACAAAAAATCTGAAATCCAGATACTTTTTCAACGGAAAATCTTTTTCAACGGAAAATCTGAAATCCAGATACTTTGTCAACGGAAAATCTGAAATCCAGATACTTTTTCGACGGAAAATCTGAAATCCAGATACTTTTTCAACGGAAAATCTGAAATCCAGATACTTTTTCAACGGAAAATCTGAAATCCAGATACTTTTTCAACGGAAAATCTAAACCGATCTGAAAATCAAATCCAGATAATTTTCACGGAAAATCTAAAATCCAGATACTTTGTCAACGCAAAATCTGAAATCCAGATACTTTTTCGACGGAAAATCTGAAATCCAGATACTTTGTCAACGGAAAATCTGAAATCCAGATAAACTCAACGGGAAAATTGAAATCCAGATACTTTTTGCAACGGAAAATCTGAAACCAGATACTTTTTCAACGGATCTGAAATCCAGACTTTTAACTTTGTCAACGGAAAATCTGAAATCCAGATACTTTTTCAACGGAAAATCTGAAATCCAGATACTTTGTCAACGGAAAATCTGAAATCCAGATACTTTTTCAACGGAAAATCTGAAATCCAGATACTTTGTCAACGGAAAATCTGAAATCCAGATACTTATTCAACGGAAAATCTGAAATCCAGATACTTTTTCGACGGAAAATCTCAAATCCAGATACTTTTTCGACGGAAAATCTGAAATCCAGATACTTTTTCGACGGGATACTTTGAAATCAGATACTTTTCAACGGAAAATCTGAAATCCAGATACTTTTTCAACGGAAAATCTGAAATCCAGATACTTTTTCGACGGAAAATCTGAAATCCAGATACTTCTTCAACGGAAAATCTGAAATCCAGATGCTTTTTCGACGGAAAATCTGAAATCCAGATGCTTTTTCGACGGAAAATCTAAAATCCAAATTTGTTCACCATTCGAGGATTCAAAACTTGGCTCCGACCAATGGATCAGTGCAGCACTTACCCAAACTTAGTTATCCTACGTCCAAAGCTGGCCGCCCCCTCCCCCAACCCCCCTTCAAAAATATGTGAGATTGAAAGAGTCGAGATTATGATTTTACTACAAAATTCCCTATTGCAGTTACACAGATCTTGTAAAAGTGACTATAACTGATTCACTTAAAGGTAGATTCTTGGATGAGCCCTATTCTCACGAGACGTTAGATTGGCGGCCGCTGATTGGCTGGGAACTGCCTACCTCCTAGTACTAGCCAATCAGCGGCCGCCAAACAAACGTCTCGTGAAAATAGGGCTCATCCAAGAATCTACCTTAAGTGAACCAGCTATAATAGAGTTCACAGTCATACTAGATACGACATGAATAGCGTCCATTAATTGCAAATATTTGACACGTCCCATAGAGTCCGATGAAGTTCTGGGAGGAAGTAGGTATAAACACACACACAAACACACAAACATACACAATGAAACTTCATTTTCCCGTTCCGTAAAAACGCTGATGTGAGAAATGTCAGCAACAAAAGTTTGTCTTGATAATCAAATTAACTCTTTGTTAGACGATCACCGTTCATAAGGAAAAAGACCGTGAAACAAGTTCAGAATCCAAACTTAGTTGGCAAAAGAATAGCGAGAACTTCAATCAATCATACCGACTTCATTACAACAAATAAATTATAGTTCCAATTACAGGAACATTTTCCTATCAACCAACGAGAGTGGTCGACCAACATTTGGCAAAACCAGCGACAGGAATCCCATCAATGACGATCCGAATTCCGACACTTCCTTACTTCTAAAATATGTAGAGCTTTTGAAAAAGTGAAGACAACCTAATAAAGGTAACAAATAATCCATTCTACGACTTAAAGATTAAGTCTTGCGTAAACAAACACAAAATAGTTAAATTAACTATGAGCAACTGCTGTGAAAATGACAACAACAAAGAGAAGCGCAGTTGTTAATTAGGCGAAAGTGCAACGCATATAAAATAGATTGAAAGGAAAGAAAGGTCCAACCAGTGAACGCTGCACTCTCATAAAACGTAACTTCCATAAAAGGCAAGAAATGAGATTCATCAACACCAAACAAGTAAAAAATGCGATCGGGTTTTCTGAACGGAGTATAATGCTGTATGAAACTCTCAGCCACGGCCTATAAAGCTTTCAGTCACAGCCCGGTGGTGCCCTGTGTTGTTGGCACCTTTACCGCTGTCAGACGCACGATCATGGGTAACTCTAAACTTAACTTAAATGAAAACTACTTAGGCTAGAGGATTACAATTTGGTACGTTACACGATTGGAGGGTGGATGATCAACATACCAGTTTGCAGCGCTCTAGCCTCAGCAGTTTTGAAGATCTGAGGGCGGACGGATAGACAAAATGCCAGTTTTCTTTTACAGAATACTAAAATATCATCATTAACTCAGAAAGTCCAGGTCCACTCGTATTGAAACGTGAGGCCATTTTCGCAGATGAATCATCAAAGTGCCAAACGAGAGAGAGAGAGAGAGAGAGAGCTCAGTGCCACAGCAGCATGAGAAATATATTATAACCTAGAAATTTTTCGAGGCGACATTGCCAGCGCAACACGGTCGATCTCTGTACACGTAATCAGATTACCCTCATCTTTATGGCTCTTATCCTCGCTCTCTCGAACAAGCTCAGGGTTGCGCGTCGGCGCGAAAGCCTCCGCTCCGCTGGGTAGACCTCGACGAGGTAATCACGTTGAATCCAACACGCGACGCCTTCATTTTACGACAACCACCAGGTAATGTTGTCAGGGATTCTGCTCTCAGGGCCGTCCCCTTCCTCGACACAAATGGCAAAGTTCACTGCGCAGATCTGCTGATAAAAACTGCACTAACGAATGAAATTGCAGGAAACAGAGCCCGTGGGCCTGAAAAGATTGTCACACCATCAACGCGCGTACAGGGCATTGCAACGCTGTGGACAGAATTAGGAAGGAGGAGGTTGTCACGTTCATCTGTTTCCCTGTCACTGGGCAACTTTAATTAATCCACGCGCTCCATCTCCTCCATGGTGATGTACTGTGTAGGGGAAATATTATAGATAGATAGATAGATACATATTTTATTGACCATTCTCCACAGAAACATCAAATACAATATTATGAAATTACACAACGGTCCAAGTACATAAACTCATTTCACAAGTTACATTTCCTAAAAAGGAAAAAGAAAATTAAAAAGAACTGTATTCAAAACAAATGGCAACAATAATTAATATTAATTTTTTAAATAACACAAAAGAGATCATATCGAGAGCTGTTTAGAATATCCAATTCTATATCACATAGAAACAATAATATACAATAGACTAATAAACATCACACATTCAGATTAGACTGGAAATGCGTTAAAATTGTAACACAAAATGAAGTCAGCTGGGCGAGGCACAATGAGAGAGTTTGCATTTTATTATTTGAAAACTCTCAAAATTAAGCTTGCGATATGACAAACATTTGCATAGTCTGATCTTTCTACCATCAAGTCGCTCATTGATGAGATATCAAATTGGGTCCGAATCTGGTAGGTCCTGGGGCATGCTTCGATGACATGTTGCTCAGTTTGTATTTGGCCACACACACATATATATATATTCCTGACCGCATGTCTGTATGTATGTATTTATGGATGTATAAAGTATAAACACAAAACCACCAACTGACCCTAATTGTGTCAAAAGAAATTAGACTCAATTTATCTCAATTTTGGTTAGCAAGTCGCCTGCAGATCTTTTTTTTTTTTCTTTGTTGATCTTTGAGCCCTGAGGCACTGACCATCTGCATCCGAAAAGATTCTTCGAAAGAAAATAAAATATTAACTCGGCACTCAATGCTTCTGAATTTAAGTTTTAACTTAAAAGCCACCTGATTAGGAGATCATCCTTCAAGATTTACTTCTATCCTAAAATGTTCACTTGAGTTACCACATTAGAGTTGAAAGGGATTTTTAGAAATACGGTATAAAACGCGAAGAGAGAGAGAGAGAGAGAGAGAGAGAGAGAGAGAGAGAGAGAGAGAGAGAGAGAGAGAGAGAGAGAGACCTGAACTCCCGTTTTAATTAAAACATTTATATGCAGATGACTTTGATCGCGCTTCCGTCGAATCCCTGGAAGGAGAAAAATTCCTGCCGAAGAAAATCTTATAAAAAATTTCCCCAAGACATCGCAGGATATCACTGCTTGAAATCACAACAACAACAACAATATTCATTGTTATTATTATTATTATTATTATTATTATTATTATTATTATTATTATTATTATTATTATTATCAACATCACATACAACGAAGCTCATATATACATTCCATACTTATTCATATATAAATATATATATATATATATATATATATATATATATATATATATATACTATACATATAAATATATTTATTACACACACACACATATATAATATATATATATATATATATATATATAATAAATATATATATATATATATATATATATATATACATATATAAATATATTTTATATATTTACATATATAAATACGTATGTATATATATTTTATTATTAAGATTATATATAATATATTATAATATACTATCATTCATATTATATATTACCATATATACATATATATATAATACTATTATATTATATTATAATTATATATATATAACATTATCATATATATATATAATATATAATGAGAATGAGAGAGAGAGAGAGAGGACAATTCCTCCTTTTCCCAAGAACGACCAAAATAACCATCTCTTCTTTTTCCGCGGAGGACTCTTACTGCCTTGGACCTAATGACCTCATTTTCCTTACAATGACACCATGAATAAAACAATGGGAGAAGAAACTGCAACATTAAGTAGAAACGGAGAGAGAGAGAGAGAGAGAGAGAGAGAGAGAGAGAGAGAGAGAGAGAGAGAGAGAGAGAGAGAATTATTTCTAAAATCCAACTGTATTTTCTCACATGTCGATGAAAGATCAAATTCCTCAGACTTTACGCAATATCCTAGGTCGCTCGCAAGCGCGTTCGTGCTTGCGTGCATAACCCAGGTCCCATTTCGGTAATGTCACCATTAGAAGCGGCGAGAGCGAGCCTGGTTCTCGATCGGGCTTTTGGGGGGGGGCAGCGCCCTTCGAATGCGATCAAATTATCCCGGAGTAAACCGCAATGACGCTCCGCTTTAGAGCCAGTGAATGGTTTTACGATTATTGTTCGCGCGTCGGAAAAAGTCATTTTCAGATTCGTCTCCTCCTCCTCCTCCTCCTCCTACTCCTCCTACTCCTCCTACTCCTCCTCCTCCTCCTCCTCCTCCCTCTCCCTCTCCCTCGTCCTGGTGATGATGGTCGAGCCATTATCAAGCCGCTGCTCCTCCTCATGCTACTGACTCGGATATCTATAAACCTGAATTCTACAGAGAGAGAGAGAGAGAGAGAGAGAGAGAGAGAGAGAGAGAGAGGAGAGAGGTATATTATAAAAATAAATGTGTATATGCGTGTATGTATGCATATATAATATATATATATATGTATGAATGTGCGTATTAGTGCATATGCTATGTATAAAATTCACCAAAATAACTAAATTCAATTGAACTTTTACCGTATTCTAGTACACTCGGTTTCATCCTCGTGTGGTTGAAGTTAGCCTTGAAGATGTGATCTCCATTCTAATAGCTCCTCCTCCTCCTATTTCCGTCCTCCAAAACCAAGATTATAACGCCTTCTCACACACTTCCCTTTGAAGCCCCCCTCCCCCGCCCCCCCCCTCTCTCTCTCTCTCTCTCTCTCTCTCTCTCTCTCTCTCTCTCTCTCTTTCCATTGGTTCTTGTGGTACAATGTCTTTACTCTTGGCTCACAGACGACGAACCTGAGTCTGATCCCCGAACAGCGCGCGCAAATTAGTAGACTCCGGTTGTAGGTCGACTTTTGCTGCGCATAGCTAGTAGCTAGGACTGGAAAATAGTAGACGTATGTAATCAATTACACTCTCTCTCTCTCTCTCTCTAAGAATTTAATCAGTCACACTTACAGTGTCGAGCAAAAAAAAAAAAACAGAGTCGAGCAGAAAAAAGCAGTCAAGAAGGAAAAACGCAGAGTCGATCAGAAAAAAAGCAGAGTCGAGCAGAAAAACAGAACAGTTGAGCAGGAAAAAAGCAGTGTCGAGCAGGAAAAAAGCAGTTAAGCGGGAAAAAAGCCGTGTCGAGCAGGAAAAAAGAAGTGTTAAGCAGGAAAAAAGCAGTGTTAAGGAGGAAAAACAATGTCGACCAGAAAAAAGCAGTTTCGAACTGCAAAAAACTATGTCGAACGGAAAAAAAGGGCAGGCGGTCGAGCAAAAAAAAAAAAAAAAGCGGAGTCGGGCAAAAAAAAAAAGCAGTGTCGAGTAGGAAAGAAGCACAATCGAGCAGAAAAAAGAAAAGAAGAATACCTCAAGCTGAAAAAAGCAGTGTCGAGCAAAAAAAAAAAAAAAAAAAAAAAAAAAAAAAAAAAAAAAAAAAAAAAAAAAAAAAAAAAAAAAGAGCAGTCAAGCAGAAAAAAGCCATTTCGAGCAGGGAAAAAAAAAAAGGCAAGTTGTGACTGACGTCCAAGATTTCATCATGTACATTGATAAAACAAAAATAACAAGACATATTAAAAGAGGGACTTGGTCCATGTGACACTTAAACCTTCTTGCCTGAGCTCCATCAAAAGAGTCAATAGCCACAGTGACTAGACATCATTTGGATAATCGGCAACGACTAACTCCAATCACGTTTTGTTTACATAAACCTAGAACAAGTCCGGAGAACCTGACTGACACACTCACACCTACACCCACACACAGAAAATCTATCAGTAAACTCAAGATCTGCGTGTCGAGCCAGTGAACATTCTTGATGACCTCAAAACCACACGCTTCAGAAAACCTCTGTTGGCTGTTCAGAGTCCGGAGGTTCACACCACGTTTCCTAGTCCCTTCTACATCTTACCATGCTTCCGAGTCGCCATGAGGTAAGGGTCCGTGCTGGTATATTGCCAACTTTAATTTAGAAGAAGAAGAAGAAGAAGAAGAAGAGGAAGAGGAAGAAGGCAACACACTCTTGAAATGGCCATATAAAGGGGCATGGCACTTAGCAAGTATGAAGAAAAATACATAATTTCAAGGTCTCATCATATTTGAATAAACGCAGACACCACAAATTTAGTTGAAGTTTAACTATTAGCCGAAGCGTATGGTTTTCCAAAGGTCCTTAGTTTTTTCCCGGTTACCATGTAAATATGTAACTATATCTGTATGTGATATATATATATATATATATATATATATATATATATATATATATATATATATATATATATATATATATATATATATATATATATATTTTTTTTTTTTTTTTTTTTTTTTTTTTTTTCTGGGATGTTCATAAGGGCTTTACGTGTCTGTAGCCCGCAGTTTATTGACGCTGAAATAAAAAAAACTTACTTTATGATATTGCATTGAAACTTAAATACCCAAGGACTTTTGTAGATGTGGCATGGAAAAGAGCTAGAAAAACATTTTATTCAACTAATGACAAACTTGAATTTAATAAGCATAACATTCTAAAATTACCTTATGATGAAAGGTTTTTAGATATACCTAGAATTTTAAAGCTTTTCAACATAAATGTTGTTTTCAGTAATATTAATGTCAAGAGTTTAGTAATCAAAAATTCTCCTAAAGATCTTCCCGGCTGCATATATGAAATTCCTTGCAAAAAGTGTGATAAAGTCTATTACGGACAGACCGGCAAATCTCTTTCACAGCGTCTCAAGCAACATCAATATTCTGTGAGAACTGGGCAAATATCGAATGCATTATTTGTACATATGAGAGATTTAGACCATCCTATTAACTGGAGTCAAGCAAGAGCCTTAGTCCCATGTAATGACACAGTTAAAAGGAATATCATTGAATCTTGTTTTATCAAATCAAATAATAGAAATGTTCTAAATTTAAGTCTTGGTTTATTTAAACTTGATGCTTTCATAATGAAAAAAGTTGTAGATACATATAAGCAACAAAATTAATATATTCAGTTTTTACATGTTTTGGACTGTAAAGATACTTTGTAATTTCGGTTAGGGTCAGAATCTGTTTAAGTTTGTGACCGTGTGATATCCGATAATCCTGGATTATCCCTTTTAATTTTTACCCTTTTGATAATTAACCATCTGGTATTCCTGATCTTGTTTGTACCTGAGGCCTTCCTCTCCAATTGTACTTTAGTAGCTCCTTGACGATGTCTGAATAAAGACGAAAGCACTTGGATTTCTGACTATCATTTTCCCGTGGTATTCGCTTAATATATATATATATATCTAGAATATACATATATATATATATATATATATATATATATATATATATATATATACATATACATACATTAAATATATACATACATATATATATATGATATTGCATACATATACTATATATATACACATATACTATATATATACATACATTATATATATATATATATATATATATATATCATATATATAATATATATATATTGTATACATGTACATATATAAAGATATATGAATGTATATTTTATTTACATACATAGACACCGTACATCTTCGCTATATACAATATCCCATCGGCCAAACAGCGTGATGCATCTCATTTACGTATCTGCAACGTCATCTGAAATTGTCTTTCTGCAGACGTCCGTCTCCCTCCCAAGAACTACGGTCCAGTGTGATGCATAACCCGAATTCCGATTATCTCTGCTATAAATCAACCTTATCTAAAACACAGTCCAGGCCTAGGGAATAGGACCTGATGCCGACCCACGCATTAATAACCCTACCAAGCGCATAAAACAGAAACAGGGTACTCTATTATGTATTCGCTAACAGTATATGCTCGCTTACACAAACGTGATTCCATATTCAGTACGGACGCTGGCATATATATATATCTCTTTATATGTATATGTATGTATATATGTATATACATATATATATATTTATAATTATAGTATATGTATATATGTATATAATATTCTATAGATATATATAAATATAAATATATATATATATTATATATATGATATATAAATATATATATATATATATATATATATATATCTTCATATATATATATATATACACACATATATACAGCCATAAGGAAATTGAGCAAGACATGCCAGGCATTTGCATGGTTTATTGCTGACGTTCCAAGGAACTGGCCTCATTGTAAAAATATATACCAATACATTAAAATATCATAAAAGACCCAGACTTAAAAATAATATACTAAAAACAAATACAAAAGATTCAGTGTATATATATATATATATATATATATATATATATATATATATATATATATATATATATATATATATATATATATATATACAATGCCAGGAGAAAGGTATTACCATCCAAGTGGAAGGGAATAATTCGAGTGACAAGAGGAAACTTTAAAAAGTCCAGGGTAAACCTACGCTAAGAAAAGAGGGGTGGAAATAGTTAATATAAATATAAATATAAATATAAATATAAATATAAATATATATATATATATATATATATATATATATATATATATATATATATATAATCAAGAAAATTACAAGCTTTCCTGAGCTAACAGTCCTTATCGTCAAGTAACACAAATAAGGGCTGTTAGTCCAAGAAAGCTTGTAACTATATTTTTAATAAATATCTCCACTGAATACCATCCAGTTTCAAAGAGGTCCTGTTAGTAATTGTATTAATGTACAGATCAATTGTGTAAGTGATAAAGTCAATATATTATATATATATATATATATATATATATATATATATTATATATATATATATGACACACACCTGTGTATATCACACATATAATATAGAATAGATATACACATTAAAAATAAACGTATTTACGCCGTTTAATATAGTTCACAATAACGCAGGACTCATTTACATCCAAGGTGAATTATAACTGATAGATGCTCCCGTCACCAGTGGGATTCGAACCTATGCCTGATGTGGAAATTACACGATGTACTAAAATGACTTTTAATCACCGAGCCATTCGGATGTGTCTGCGAGTAAGATGTGATGCACAATCGGGGGCCAGTACATCATCAGCCGTTTTTATTTAAGACACTCATCAATAATTACAACATTCATTTACTTCTTCATTAAGTTATTCCTTAATCATATAAAGCATGCGTTGCTCTTCAGATGAAATTGCGCCTATATTCACTGTGTACTAATATATTATGCTTGTATAGGACTCGTAAAAATAATGTAAAAAAAATACCCAATAATCTTAAAAAAAGTAAGCGCATGTCTACAGACTTTTTAATAATATCAAGTGCAAAATATCTTTTCCAAAAGCAAAAGGAGAGAGAAGAGAGAGGAGAGAGAGAGAGAGAGAGAGAGAGAGAGAGAGAGACGAGAGAGGAAGGGAGAGAGAGAGAGAGAGAGAGAGAGAGAGAGCAACGGAATCCTCTCACAATAAATCCAGTGAAAAATGAGGCCATTTCATGATGGCAGGAGAATCTTCAGCCTGTCTTAGCAAGAGTCCTGGTCTGACTGCTTAAATGTTCAAGATCACTTTCTGCGCTTTCTTCATCGTTTGGGGTATTTGGCTCCAAACTCTCTTATTGTTTACTTTTCAATTAAAACGTCAGCCAAGTTTTTATATATATATATATATATATATATATATATATATATATATATATATATATATATATATATATATATATATAATATGTATATATATATAGATATATATATATATATATATAATCATACTTAATCCACAGTAGAAAGGCGAGTGAAAGACTGGGGACTTGGAACAAGTACTCTTGTAGTTTATTCTACAATTTCAAGTTCACACTGAATATAACAGCAGTTGACAGACCTTTAAATGAAAAAAAAAAAAAAACAGAAAGGGGGGGCGGGGTTACAGTTTGTTAACCTGGGCGGTATTCTTTAAGCAAAACAGACTACTCTGTTTTTTCTGTCCACCCGCTTGTGGTGTTTTCGCATGGTAACACTGCGTCCCGGACTTCAAATAGTTCCGCTATGTGTAAGTTTTAGATAAATAAAAGGATATCTGGGTGTACATTTGCAACTAAAAAAGTTTTAATAATTTACTATATGCGAATTACACCGTTAATATTCGAAATAGGATATTATTTAAAGCCCGGGACACAGTGTTACCATATGCAAACACCAAAGGCGGATGAACAGATGAAAAAAAAAGGAGTAGAGGAGAGAGGATCAGGGACAATCTAGGATGGAGATTTAAATTCCTTGTTAACGTGGCTTCAATAAAAATGGATTCCAACAGAATCCTTTTGCGGTGATTATCGAGGAATTATCCCAGTTAATAGGATGGTCTGTCTTAAGACAATGATTACCAAGCCATCATTCGTTAAGCCTGTTGAAATGGCATTACAAGGAATACTGTATACAATATTGTTTGAATTTCACGTGCTATTTTTAATTAGTTTATTTCTCAACATATTATGGTATTTATATACTAACCCTAGATAGGAAACCCTACTAGCATGTAACTCTGTTGGAAACCTTGTCGCCATTGGAATCATTGTAGGAAAAAATAGAAAAAAAGATGGAAACATGTTAAATTATACAAAAAAAACTTACAAAAGTAGAAAATACGTATTCTTGAACAAATATGACCTATATTTATAACAATTAAACGAAATGGAATTTACCTTTGACATATTGGAAAAAAAAAACTCGAAATAAAAATGATCTTACCGATACAGGTACTGGAAGGGAAAAAAAACGTCATTGAGCAAAATATTACTCTAATATATAAACTAAGATCTTATAGAATCTCACAGGCAGTCTGGCAACCTGGGAACTACATAAAACATCGGTCCTGGAATAAATAAAATTGGACATATTTTATTATTCACATTTCAGCAGCAAAATCATGAGTTTTCAGCTATAATGATGTATTCTCGTGAATATGCAGCTTGCTGATGTAATAAAACCTTTTTTCTTTCAAATAACATTGTTTTTACTATACGTACTTTAAACGTTTGAATCCAATATCAAACAAATATCTCTCTCGAATCTCCTCCTTCATTAGCTTGACATTCCTTGCAAACTACACTGTAGTGTCGTAGACATGTAAGTCATATTTCACTATGTACAAGATCACAATAAGGCTATTACATCCTCGAAACATTGTAATTCTGTAAAAATATTTGTTCACCATTTACGGTCATATTAAGAAACGCTGTGCCATTTGGATACATGAGTACTACTCACCAGGAGTGGATGAAGAGGAGCAGCAAATTACATACTTTACGTTATCAAAAGCATGTGCTGAACTTCGCTCCAAACAACCGACTGAATCCAATGAGTATGAATTGAAGGAAATATTTGGCGGGAAATACAATAGTTTCTGGAGAGCTGTGCCATATGGCACAGGAATTCCTATCTAGGGCTATGTTAATATCAATAGTTTTTAAAATGGTTACAGCAGGAATGAAATTAGATTGAAATGTTACACAGAGAATATTCTTAAGTTCTTTTTTAACACTGGTTGGATTGTAATATTGTCTTTTTTGCTGTATTTTTACTAAGTTCCAAAAAATATGGAGGGTAATATAACGAATCTCCTATTTTATCCATAATTTTAAACTCTTCAAAAAATTCAGGCATACACATTCTAAGAGCTCTAAGATGCATACAGTTTTTCACTCGTCTACCGTGGATTTAAGGATATTCCCAAGTACGTGTTCCTTCGTGCTACAATGGATATATATATATATATATATATATATATATATATATATATATATATATATATATATTTATTATATATGTATAAATATATATATATATATATATATATATATATATATATATATATATATATATATATATATATATACATACACAATTATATATGTGTGTGTATGCATTAAGCTACAAACGTCCTTTAATATCCATATCCAATTCGCTGTACTTTGGAATGAATATATTTTCATACATGTTAACCGAAGGTGAATTTTTTAGTTGAAATGAAGACTTCAGTGAGGTTACCGACTCGGCCAACAACTGAGGCCGAGCCGGTAATATCACTGAAGTCCCGATTTCTCCTCTGTCTGCTGGTTCGACCCCACGAGAGGACGAAATTTTTATCAACTAAAAAATTCCCCTTCGGTTAACATGTATGAAAATAATATATTAATTCCGAGGAAGAGCGAATTGGATATTAAAAGGACATTTGTAGCTTAATGTATGTATATGTATCACGGTGATGTGATAAAAATTCATATATATACATGTGCATATATATAGCCATAGGGAACTTCAGGAAGACATGTTAAGCATTTGCATAGTATCTTGCTGACGTTTCAAGGCCTAGCCTCATTATATATGCAAATACATTAAAACATCATAAATGACACGGACATAAAAATATGGCAAAAATATATTATTTTTAAGTCCAAGTCTTTTATGTTTTAAAGCATATTTGTATATACTTTTACAGCCTTAATAATGAGGCTAGAGGCCTTGAAACGTTAGCAAGATACTATGCAAATGCCAGAGATGTCTTCCTCCAGTTCCTTATGGCTATATTTTGGCTGTTGATTGCCACATATATATAATTAATAATATATCTATATATAAATATATAGATATATATATTATAATAAATATATATATTTATATTATTATATAGTTATACACATGTATGTATGTATGTAATTATATATGTAATCCACACAAACACACATATAAATATATACATGCAAAAATGTATATTTTTTGCGTTTTTACGGGCTCCTTTCATTAGATGCAATTCTATTTTAGCAAATCATATTTCACAGCTTATATATATATATATATATATATATATATATATATATATATATATATATAATCTGAATTTATATGCATGTGTGAACGTATCCATAATGACGACAGCAAGGGTATGCATTGATCAACACACGAAGCAGAGAGAGAGAGAGAGAGAGAGAGAGAGAGAGAGAGAGAGAGAGAGAGAGAGAGAGAGAGGGGTAGAATTTCACAGAGCGGGGGATGATTGCATCCTAGGACGAAATACTGGAAGCCTGGGGACGAAGAACGACTACTAAAAGAAGATAAATGTTTTAAAAAGCAAGTTGCCACATCTGCATACAAATAGGACCTAATCTCAAAACATTCTTTACTCTAAGGCCCCAAAAATATATTGCATCTCTGCATCAGGATCAACATGTGATGATGATTTCAAGTCAAGTGAAACTCTATAGCCTAGAGAGAGAGAGAGAGAGAGAGAGAGAGAGAGAGAGAGAGAGAGAGAGAGAGAGAGAGAGAGAGAAATTTCCATACTTGCGTAATATTTGTAGTGTGCGTGTGTATTTTAGCCACATCCGTATTCAGGTAAATTCACGGACTGTTTATGCATGCATAAAAGCAGCATACAAATGTGCCCTCCTTATTTCTAGCTGGAACTTACTATTCGTGGGAGATGAAACTCAAGACAAGGAAGCAAAATCGGGAGAAGAGGAAGCCTTAATCCTTTGGCGCGAAGCCTCAACGTTTTTAACTTCTCCCTCATAAAATCATTTTCCGCTCTATCCCGGGGAATCCCCCCCCCACTTACAGGCCGGCACAGCGGAATGCGAGTCGACAGCTGCAGCCTGCTATGCCCGCCCCTATGCAGGTCACGAACGAGGGCCTGATGGAAAGGCATCTGAATGTCTAACCGGAAACAAAACGGAAACAATGGGCGAAACACCCGAAGGGTTTCGATTCCATTGCGCCTCCCAAGAAACAAGAGCAGCACCTTCCGCACCTTGACCTCTTTCCCTTTCTGATAAAAAGCCAGATATTATCTTGGTGCGCAGAATATCTAAGGAGGCCTGTCGCGTCTTTGGGGGAGGGGGGGGGGGGGTTGATTGAGCTGGGCTTATACAAGCACGGGCTCTTGCTTCTGGAGCCGACAATAAACCGGTGAAATTGAGGATTAACGCGTTGCGGTCTTTCACATTCCCAGCTGCTATGCGGTATGTGGTACAAGTTCTGAATAAGAACTGATCATTCATGTCGGGTTTTTATCTCTCTCTCTCTCTCTCTCTCTCTCTCTCTCTCTACCATAACAAACCCATAACAAACGACTCATAACCAGATACCTAAGTTACCTTGTAAACCTAGAAGCAAATTGGGTTTTCCAAAAACTTGACGCAGTTGTGAGATAGATCATTGTCGACTGCTAGCCGCATGTAGGTGCGACACAGTGTGAAAGGGCCCTTAGATACATGACCACCAGCTAAGCTACGAGGCTCGCAAGAAAGAAAGCAGACTGCTTGATCTTCGGCGAATGCACAGTGCACACCCAGCACCTCAATAGGCTGATGGATATGAACCAAACCTTTCGACCCTTGAGTAGACAGACACGACCACAGCATCTGTAGGAAAATGATGCCTGAAGCGCTAAGAATAGAATATAGAATTTAGGCCCAAGGTCCAGCGCTGGTACCTATGGGATCATTCATCGCTAAAAAAGAAATAGGCAGTACGACGGTTTGAAAGATGTAACAGAGGGAAACCTCGCAGTTACATTATGGTGGAAAAAATAACAAGAATGGAAGGAGTTGCAGCTAGGGGATGAATGGACGTTGCAAAAACCTCAAGTAATGCCTACAGCGTTTACAGATATTTTGAGGATTTAAAGGCGGGGTCGTCCACAGGGGCAACATGTGGGGCTCTGGTTCATATCCCGATCCACATATCATCGCGATGGCACGAAAGCACAAATCAATGGGAGAACAACTAGCTGAGAATGGCCCCTGCATAGTCTTCATTACCAAATAAGAATTTCGACCAAGAAAACAAATTTGGAGATTGTGGTTGGCAATCCATGTGCCGTGAATGAAAGCTAATCATAACAGACCTGACTGAGGCCTTTGCGTCAGCCATTCCCTTCCAACAACACAAGAGGCTCCTGGAAAAATTGCGCGGGAAGCTGTTGCAATAAAAACACCGCACGCCCTCCTTCCTTCATTACTTCTTCTCCAGCAAGGTGGCAGCACCGTCAAGTAAAAAATGAATAGGTTGGAAGACCTCGCAAGGATATATACTAACTGGTGTTTCGCAATTAAGTTTTCACATTACATCCCGGTATCTGCAGCTCCAAGGTGAGCGCCGGGATCCAACAACCAACCAAAGGGGTTTTGATTCTCTCGTCTTCCAACCTAAAGGAAGACGTTAGGTTTTCTCCTCTCAAAACTGAAATGTATTCACAGCAAAGCTCACACCACTTTTGAGACTAGGTTTGAGTTAAATCACAGACAACGAAATTCAGTTATATATATATATATATATATATATATATATATATATATATATATATATATATATGTGTGTGTGTGTGTGTGTGTGTGTGTGTATTAAGACAAGATCAATAACAAAAAAACCCATGAGCAGGCGACAAGCCTCAATCTAAGGTAAAGAAAGAGTGCGCGCACTCAAGTTATTGGGAGGCCTGGCATTTAGCCAAATGATCGGTACTCATGTAGGTTTGCATTGCTCTCTCTCTCTCTCTCTCTCTCTCTCTCTCTCTCTCTCTCTCTCTCTCAGCTAAGGGATGGAATAAATGATGAAGCAAGAACCAATCTGCCTTTTATATGAGACAACAATCACTCACAATAATGACATGACACAGAACATGGACGAGCGCAAGTAATCATCATTTTTCAATTTCCTTTTTATTTTTAATTTCCCCTCCCTCACTTCCTTCAACGTTTTCTCTCACCTCCTCCTTTCTATCCTCCTTTTCATTTTTGCAATCGGCTTCTTTTTAAAGCTAATTGTTACTCGATCCGTTTCCTCTCTCTTTCTTTGTTTTGTTTGTATGGTGTTTTTACGTTGCATGGAACCAATGGTTATTCAGCAACAGGACCAACGGCTTTACGTGACTTCCGAACCACGTCGAGAGTGAACTTCTATCACCAGAAATACACATCTCTCACTCCTCAATGGAATGGCCTAGAATCGAACCCGCGACCACCGAGATGGGAGGCAAATACCAAACCAACCACGCCACTGAGGCGCTTGTTTTTCCTCTCTCTTTCTCCTAAGGTCTTGTTTTTTCCCTCCTTTCAAAACTCAATCAAGCTGTCAATCACCGCTGTCATCTTTCTTTTTTTCTTTCCTTTGTACTTTCTCAAATTATATCTTTCCACTTTTCAAATCCTGGCAACCGACTTTGAAAGGATCGAAATATAGACACACACTGAGTTTAAGACATTAATAATATAACTTTAACATCAAAGATATATATCACGAAAAGAAAGATTGACTGATTCATAGATTTTAGGCACACATGCCAAGCACTGGGACCTATGAGGTCATTTAGCGATGAAACGGGAATTGACAGTAAAATGTTTGAAAGGTGTAACAGGAGGAAAAATTTACAGTTGCACTATGAAACAATTGTTAGGAGAAGGGGGACAATAAGATGGAAGAAAGAGAATATGAACGGAGGTACAGTCAAAAGAATGAAAATAGTTGCAGCTAAGGACCGAAGGGACGCTGCAAAGAACTTAAGTAAAGCCTACATTGCACCGCATGAGAAGCACTGACGGCGCTATCCCCCTATGGAGAGAGAGAGAGAGAGAGAGATCCAATTAGCCCAGGTAGTGAGAGCTGTTTCGGTCTGTCAAACTAATTCGGGGAACAAAGAAGCACAATTGCTAGAGAAGAATTCCGGGTTTGCCGCCCGCTGACCACGATGATGATGATGATGATCACTATCGCCGCTAAAGAAAAAAAAATAATAAAGCAATGACACTGATAATCACAATGATAAACTATCTCGTAGATCTTGAAAGGAGAAAGGAGTAAAGCGTTTACCCGTTCACCTACATGAATCATTCTCGGTTTCAAAGGTTTGTGACTTTTTTTTTTTTTCATCCTCCTTTTGCTTTTGTTAGCAAGGGCGCTAATGCTTTGAGAGCCAAGATCTGGCGGGGCCTTCATGGCATTACTTTTGCTATCCTTTAAATGTTAAGTCTAGTTTTGACTCTGTGTTGACATTATCATACAGGTAAAATAAAAACTGGTCCCTTAACAGCCATTTCTGGTAATAATGGTCTATAAGGACATTGTTGACATTGGACATTTAGCCATTTCCAATATGAGAGAGAGAGAGAGAGAGAGAGAGAGAGAGAGAGAGAGAGAGAGAGCAGTTGGTGTCGGTGTTATTAATGAACCTTTATCAACTGCCCAATTAATAATTAGCTTTGTTTGATGATTTACGGGCATCTGCTCCCCTTCCTTCCTTCCTATTTATCCCTGTGGCTTTGGAAGATCAAAAGAATAACACTGCTAAGAAAAGCAGCACAAAAGTATGAAAAATACACTCGAGCACTGCCACCAACCACCACAGCACCTACTACATGCCTGCCATGTCCCAAGACCGCCCCAATGCCGACAGTCCACCGGGTTTCAGTCGGGTACAAATACACCCTGGGACCAAGACATAGGGCAGAGGCCAGCCGCTCCACCAGCAAAGCCCTGGCAGAAACCTCTGGTTCCACAACATCCAGAGAAGGATAAGGTGAATGTTCAAACAGTTTTACCTCTCCAGAAGGGATAGAACCCATGGCTCAGCCCTTGGGCGCCCAGTGAACCCAAAAACGTGAAGTCCTCCGGACCACATCCCCCAGCCCAACCCAAGAGAACACTACCACCCACCCACATATGTGGCTAACAACAAACGGAAAGCCAAGAGCAAAGTAAACATAAATGATTCGATTAATATAAATGCATTATAAAACAAATATTAATGTCTGAAAACAGATGCAAGCAACAGCCCCCGCCTCAAGTTCTTGAGCTGTTGACCACAGATGTAGTAGTCCATTTAGCTTAACAGGGCAGAAAAGCAGAGGAACCATACATGCATTTCTACATACAGATTATCATAGCGGGCACCAGCGAACCCATAAATATCCCCCGCCCCTCAACCACCACACCGGCAGTGAATAGATACATTTGATAAGCCTCCTCCCGTTGGACCCACGAAACGTACGTATTATAACCAAGCACCATCACCTGACATAGATGCCAAAGACAACCAACGTCCCTTTTGGTGACCTGAACTGCTAGGCCACTGAAGCAGCAGATAGATCATCACAGTCCAGAGGGCACAAAAGGACAGAAGTTATACATGTAACTATGCATGCACAGCATCTACAGCAGGCACTTCCACAGTCGTTCCCCAGTAAATTATTTCTAATCTTTGGGCTTTCAATTTCATGGTCTATCCCCTGTAAATCCCTTCCAATCCATGGTCTTGCACTTTCATAGTCTTCCCCTTAACGAATCGCTTCCAATCAGTCTACCCCCCTGTAAATCAACACCTAATCCACGGCCTTTCAGTTTCATATAGTTCCTACACTGAATCTCTTTCAGTTAATGGACTTTCACTTTCATTGTTTACCCCCAATGAATCACCCAAAATCCAGGGGCTTCCACTTTCATGCACTACACTGAACATCCTCCAGTAAATATGTTTCGTTTTCAGTCTACCTTTCCAGTCCTATTTAAATAATATATATTATATATATATATATAATATTATATATATATATTATATATATATATATATATATATAATATATATATATAAAGGTTTTTTGCCACAAAGGAAAAAATGAAAAAGCGAGATAGGATCAAAAGTACTCGCTATCTCGCTTTTTTCATTTTTTCCTTCGTGGCAAAAAACCTTTATTTATACATAGCATCACGTTTTATATACTTCGTGATCAAGTTATTCATATATATATATATGCTTAAAAAATCACAGTAGATGCACGTGACTTCATAAATAAGCGAATACCACGGGAAATGATAGCCAGGAATCCAAGCGCTTTCGTCTTTATTCAGACATCGTCAAGGAGCTACTAAAGTACAATCGGAGAGGAAGGCCTCAGGTACAACAAGATCAGGAATACCAGATGGTTAATTATCAAAAGGGTAAAAATTAAAAGGGATATCCGATAATCCTGGATTATCCCTTTTAATTTTTACCCTTTTGATAATTAACCATCTGGTATTCCTGATCTTGTTTGTACCTGAGGCCTTCCTCTCCGATTGTATACTTTAGTAGCTCCTTGACGATGTCTGAATAAAGACGAAAGCGCTTGGATTCCTGGCTATCATTTCCCGGTGGGGTATTCGCGTTATATATATGATATATATATATATATAATATATATATATATATATATATATATATATATATATATAGATCATATATATGACATATATATATATATATACATATTATAACATATATATATATATATATATAATATATATATATATATATCTGTGTGTTTTCTTTTTGGGCATTGGGAATTGGGGGAAGAGTGGCACTTGACGTTCCTCTGTATGATGGGTAGACGTATCATAATATATGCTGCGTGGTGCTTGCGAGAAAGAAGCTGCCCGCCCTTGGAAGCATGTTGGCCAAGAAGGCCCCGAAAGGAATTTTCCCTCCCACGGATGTAGTAGTTGTAGCAAAGGCGGGCAAGAAGACAGGTGGGCCAACAGCCAAAATTCCTCCGCTAGTATCATTACCAGGGAATAGTGACGGGGGGGGGGGGGAGGGGGGGGGGGGGGGGGGGGGGGGGGGTGTTTGGATGATGGTGGTGGCCTAAATTCGACGCTTTATACGTATATTCCCTCTCTTTATCCCCCCCCCCCCCGCCCCCTTGGGCAAATATGTCAAGAAGTTGGGAGGATGTTGAATGATGACAAATTTAGGTTTGAAATTATTATTAGGATTGGATGGGAAGTTCCATGTCGATTTCCACAAGTAAGATTTACTCTCTCTCTCTCTCCTTTCTCTCTCTCTCTCTCTCTCTCGCTCTCTCTTCTCTCCATATATATATATATATATAAGCATATATATATAACATATATATATATATAGATATATTCAAAATATATATATATGTAATCATAAACATATATATATGTATATATATGCATATATATATATATACATATAAATAAAGGTTTTTTTGCCACGAAGGAAAAAAAATGAAAAGGCGAGATAGCTTTTCCTTTTTTCCTTCGTGGCAAAAAAACATTTATTTATACATAGCATCACGTTTTATATACTTCGTGATCAAGTTATTCATATACATATATATGTATGTATATATTATATATATATATATATATATATATATATATATATATATATATATATAAAATTTCATATGGGATGCAAGATGTAGAAGTGGAATGTAGAAACAACTAACCCTGTACATAGTGTCAACATGTAATAAAATATTACGTAAATATTATGTAAATTACTAACCACCCATTGTAAATTGTAAACCAAACACACTATTATGAAAAATATGGCAACCCCCCTTAATCCAACCCCGCCAGTATAAATAGAGATGTCTGCTCTGTATACATCAATTCTTGCTTGAGAAAGTCCGAGATAGGAGGGCAAGACGGATGAAAAACACACCACGAATCTGTATCCTTACTTATCGTGAGCTTTGAGGAATTATTGAAAGCAGAAGCAAGGAAATATGATATAGTATGGATCAAAGAATTTATAAACCACAAAGGCGATTGCTACAATATATATATATATATATATATATATATATATATATATATATATCTATATATATACATATATATATATAAATATTATATATATATGTATTTATAATCTTGAGACCTTATCCCATATAACACATACCAGGTCAGCATTTCACTACACGCAAATAAGGCTAATGATAAAACAACCGCAAACGAGTTCATTTAGGGGAACGGGAACCACCTAATAATACCCATCCAAGCAAACTTGCCATACCATAACGAGCATCCTTACGAGCAGAGGAGTATACCGCCCCAGACTCAAGACCACCATTTTAAACGTTGTCAGGTCCTCTCATATATTTTCTCAAATCATTAATAATAATAAAAATAAGTCTCCGATAAAGCTGTAGGAATGACGCCCCAAGTCCCTAGACCGTAGGAGCACGCATATGAGGCCCTGCAAAGAGAGAAGAAGGGCTTACCCCCAAACACGTTTTTAAATCTACTACCTGAAAAGGATTTGATTTGATTTATATAGATTTGGCATTATGCCAAGCACTGGGGCAACTAAGGCCATTCAGTGCTGAAACGGAAATTGACAGTAAAAGGTTTGGAAAGTGTAACAGGAGCAAAACCTCAAAGCAGTTGCACTATGAAAACTATTATTTAGAGGATGTGGACCAAATAAGATAAGAAAGGAAAAGAAAGAATATGAACGGGGGTACAGTAAAAGGAATGAAAGTAGTTGCAGCTAGGGGCCGAAAGGGACGCTGTAAGAACCTTAAGTAATGCCTACATTGCACCCAATGAGGTGCACTGACGGCACTAACCCCCCCCCCCCCCCCCACCCCCCCCCCCCCCCCCCCCCCCCTTACGGGGTACCAGAGAATGGGAGGGACAACTCGTGACTTCTAACACACAAACAGGATCGGCTCCTTTTAACTAAAATAGGGAATTTTGGATATATGACGCCCCCAATTTTTCGTCACATGCCCAATATAACAACAACCTACATGGGTATGTTGCGGGAGAAGCACAGAAGGGCATTCCATGCACAGAAAGAACGCTATTGTTCATTTGAAGAGCAAGCCACGATGAACAATCAGAACTTCCATTCACATTTTGTAAAATAATACACATTTATCAGCAGGGAAGCAACCACTCCACAATAGTACCTCTACACACACGAACAAAGACACCACACACACACACACACATGAGGCAAATGCCAAATCTGAACCCCTTCGTGGCATTTGCCTTTATCTATATCTATTATATATCCATCGCGCTGCATATCTTCGTGATTTCATATATATATATATAGATATATATATATATATATATATATATATATATATATATACGGTTTATATAGGTATGTACACACATACATTCATATAGTATATATATATTAAAAAACGGTAGTGCTGCTTCAACTTCCACTACATAATTACGACTGCACATGTCAACAAACTTGTTTCTCTCAGACGACCTTTATTTCACGTGGGCACAGAAAAATCAAGTGGACGATTTCAGCTTCTTATTGAAAATCATATTGGTTATATGTCAAAGTCAATCAAATGAATATGGAGAAGAGCAACATTAGAGTAAACTGTTTTCCATCCCAAATACTGAGAAACTAAATCCATTTTTCCGAGTCAATGGCAACGAACAATACGAAAACGAAAACCTGTTTCTCACGAGTCAAGAAGAGGTCATTTCGACAAGAGTCAAATCTCTTGTTGTACTGAAGGGGATCAAACGAGAATGGACCTGAAGATGCAAGCGGTGGAAGAGACTGAAAAGGAAAGAAAATAAAAAGAAAATGAGAAGAAAAGAGAAGAAAGGACGGGGCATCGCTATCCGAGTACACAGGATCAATGAGAGATCACCTGTGGGGGTTGGGCGACTTGAATGATCGTCGCATCCTTAGCTTTTCATAGAAGCCCTTCGACCCGTTCCTCATTCGGCTTTATTCATGGAGTGCACTATTTCTGACGCAGTCATTCACAGAGACCGTTATGCAAAGGCGTCAACCGGCCATTGCCCCGAGGCTTCTTCGTCCGGATTGATTTCATAAGAATCTTGACGTCGTCTGAGTGGCGTGAATGTCACAACGAGGACCCACAAAAGTACAAGCATATTTAGTATAAACTATCTCGTCGACATTCTTTCGTTTACATTAGTTTCTCGTTGGACGAGTCGGTTACGCGCTCCACTACCAAATCTCAAGGTCCGGGTTCGATTCCCCGCTCTGCCAACGTGAGATCAGAGGAATTTATTTCTGGTGATAGAAACTCATTTCTCGATGTGGTTCGGACACCACAATAAACTGTAGGTCCCGTTGCTAGGTAACCAATTGGTTTCTAGCCACGTAGAAATATCTAATCATTCGGGCCAGCCCTAGGAGAGCTGTTAAGTAGCCTGGCCTCTAACCTTAAAACAGTCATTTGTACATTAGCAGCCGACGCGTGAGGACCATGTCTCTCGTGATCAAGGACAACGAATTATACATAAAGCTTTTTGCTGTTGCGTATGTTAAAACAAACACTAAACACAGAAAAATTTGAGTCTGGGTTAAGGAATGGCTATTAGGAATGGAGCATTTTCCCCATGCAAGTTTACTAGAGGAACTGAAATGCGACCCTTGGCAAAATTACATGAGAATGGAAAAGTGTCATTTTACTTATTAAAAACGTGACACCGTTCATGAAGATAAAGGGACACTTGCATGAGAAAGGCCTTATGAGAGACTTGTTGCCACAGTTGGGTATTTGGCAACAGGGAGATCTCAGGAAGATCTGAAATACAGCGAAGCTATATCACCTCAGCGTTCTGGCAAAATCATTCCAGAGACATGTGATGCTATATGGATTTCACTTCGGATCGATTTCATGAAGGTAAACAACTGTAGTCATTTTTTTTTAAATCTTCAATAGAAATCATTTTATATTTATTGTGCAAGTGAAACCGAATTTTCATTAAAATATTCTTAATAAGATTAGTTGGCTTTTAAAATACTCATAGGTCTTTACAGTACAAAATAATTTGTATTCAAAGGGGAAAAGGGTCTAAATATAAAATAGGAATAGAACTACACGGGGGTCTCAATGTTCTTCAGTTCTTTCCAAAACGAGCTTCTCATATTGCTTATCCTCTTCACGACCATATTCTTGGTTGCATCGGGGATTCTTTGTTTCGTTTTCTCTGCAAGTAATTCGTATACTTTCCCTATTTGTGTCGTGTCACAACTCAGGGTCCAAATATTCCACAAACATTCGTTATCATTATATAACTGAATAAAGTCTGCCCAAAAAGACTTGTCAATCCAAATATCAGCCATCTGTCATGTCTGTTCACAAGTTTCTGATGTGGAATTCGCCTACTGAATGAAACACATTCCCGAAGGTCTGGTCAAAGTAAACTCAGCGCCTCAGTGGCGTGGTTAGTATGGTGTTTGCGTCTCACCTCGGTGATCGCAGGTTCGTTTCTCGGGCATTCCATTGAGGAGTGAGAGATGTGTATTTCTGGTGATAGAAGTTCACTCTCAACGTGGTTCGGAAGTCACGTGAAGCCGTTGGTCCCGAAGTAAACTCCATTCGCGCGCAAACTAGCATTCCTGATCGGAAAGGGTCGGGACGTCATTTGAATGACCTGTTTAGGACCCACCTAACGGCCTAACTGCACAGCTTGGACGATGAGGCCAGAACCAGCGAGAAACGCTGCCATTGACACTCGGGCATGGCCTATACCCCACCCGCTCTATCCAAACCTCAGAATCCCGGCTCAGAGTGAATGGGCAGCTTTAATCAACTCAGTGGTCTGGTAAAACTAAAATATACTTTTTTTTTTTCATTTGTATTGTTGCATGGTAAATATATTAAACATCTCTTGCACTTGGTATCAGTCCTCTTGCAGTTTTCCCAAAACAGGGAAAGAATGAAAACCAGTGTTTCCTTCTTCCCAGCGGTTTGTATGTAGTTGGGTATGTACTATGTATATAATGTATAATGTATGTGTCAATGCAATGACCACAATGGGCCCCTGAGGTCGACTGCTTCGCACATTTTGGATCCACTTGGCACTGCAAAGCTTAAACAAAACGGAATAAAGGAATTCTGACGCCACACAGGTAAACTTTGCGTGTGTATACCTATATTACATTTAAACATACACACACATACATACATACACGACCCACATAGTATTAAGTGACAATGAAATGATCCTCCTCGGCAACGTTGGCTTCATATCTGGTGATGACAAAAATTAGACAACTACAAAATGCGTCGAAGTTTCTCCGGTGCAAACGAGTTTTCTATACAGCATATAATGCTATATGAAACACTCAGCCACGGCCCTTGAAACTCTCAGCCGTGGCTGAGTGTTTCAGCCAGACGCACGATTATGGCAAACTTTCACCTTAAAAAAATAAAAACTACTAAGACGACTACAGAACTGGTGGATAATCAACATACCAATGTGCAGGGCTGCCTCAGTAGTTTTTAAGATCTGAGGGCGGACAGGTAAAGTTCAGACGGACTGAAAGAGCATCTCTATTAATTGTTTGATTTTACAGAAAACTAAAAACAAATAAATACATAAATGAAAGGACTGCCATTCCAATAAAAACTGGTCTTGCACATCGGCCCCATGGCGGTAACAAACAGGCAAAAGCTTTCTTGAAGGTTCCCAAGTGTTGAATGGGTGAAGAGGAGGCCTGATGTGGACCCTGGCTCTGTTTATGCAACAATGAACGAGAGAGAATTGGTGAGGACGGAAGCAACGAAGACGGCAAGACCACGAAACGAATCTTTAGCATTGACGACGTCAATGAAAGTGAAGCGAATATCAGATGTAGTACTATGTATATGGCATTGTTCAAGAGAATCGCTCGACACAATAAGTGAAAGTGGTCACAGTATGGTTACCAGACTTCCAAGTCACTGTGCCAGATGCAAAACAAAACTTCAGGTGGAAGTCATACACGGCAAAGAAAAAAAAAAAAAAAAAAAAAAAAAAAAGTGGCGTCTTTAGATTCACTCTAGATTTTAACGTTCCCTCATTTCATACAAATGCATATTCTTACGTACAACTTTCACTTATACGTGACGCCAATAATAATAATAATAATAATAATAATAATAATAATAATAATAATAATAATAATAATAATAAATACTATTGCACAAACACAAACAAATAACTGTCGTACTAAATGGAGCATGAAAAACTGTTTGAGTTCGTAAAAGAAAACCAACATAAGCTTTTATAATGCACGTGCTTTACTGACTGTGGGTCCGGCACTCTCTCCTTTCCCCAAAACAAGATGGAACCTGAATGCTGATAAAAGAACTCTCCGCTGATAATACCACATTGTCTTCCTGAAGGTTATCAGATGAGCTTCGTGATACAACAGATTATATTATAACAGCACTTCAATGGAAACTTTCCCTCCATAAAACTACTGGATGATAAGGTTAATTTAGATTTAACTTATATATAAATATACCTAATATATGTGTATAATATATATATATATATATATATATATTATATATATATATATATATATATATATATATATATATATATATATATATATATATATATATATATATATATATATATATATATATATATATATATATATATATATTTATATATATCTAATATATATATATATATATATATATATATATATATATATATATATATATATAGCTATATATAAAGTTTTCTCCCATACGTAGTGAAGAAATTTCATAACCAAGAACACTGAAAACCGCCTATATTTATGACTAGGCCCCCTGACCTACAAAATTGGAAGGGCAATTTTAAGACATAAAAAAATATATATAAAATTTTAAAAAATGAAAAAATGCCAACAGCTTCGTCAGCTTCGAACGATGGAAAAGCATTCAAACGAACATCTCTAAAGATTTACCAAGAGGAGGTGAAAGTGAAGAGTGTTGATAATGGAGGTGGGGGAACAAGTTCTGATAATTATCATCCCCGTCCAGTGATTGCGTCATCAGAGGAAAACGGACCGCCGGTAGATACTGTACTCCCTCCCGTAGGAGATATTTTTATCCCTTTGCCTCCTACAATGTACCCCTCCTACAATAAACACACACACACACACACTCAAGAGTACAAGCATATGGTGTATTCACTTACAATGTACCCCTCCTACAATAAACACACACTTACATACACACAAGAGTAAAAGCATATGATGTATTCACTATAAAGGAAATACGCAGTGCACTGCATACTTGGAACTTACCCTCACGCACTGATCAACATTCACTCAGGCTCTGTCAAATTCAGTGTACAAGGATGAGCAGATAGTCCTTGAAATAACCACTGATTAATCTCTCATGTATATTTCAAAAGGATGAAGAACAGATGAAGGATTCAAGGTTACACACAACTAATTGCACTTTACATCAGTATGATGTACAAGTACAAACATCAGTGTCATTGTATATATAAGTAAATAAATAAATAAGATATGCGTGTGTTTGATTTTAAATCACGAAAAAAGTAAAAACGTGATGATTATACAAGCGAAGTTACAGCCAAGAAGGAAGAGTGAACCAATTGAGGTGCTAAGTACCTTCCTCTTATTACCAAGACAAATAAGTCTCTCTGTATATCTTTAGTTGCTGTGACTACGTTTGTCTTGGTAATAAGATGAAAGTACTTAGCATCTTGATTGTCTCCCTTTTCCTTCATGACTGTAACTTTGTTCATATAATATATATATATATATATATATATATATATATATATATATATATATATATATATATATATATATATATTATATATATATATATATGATCGATGAAGGCGGGAGAGAACGTGAGTGAGGTAATGTTGCAGGATTGCAGAAGTTGGAGAAGACTAAAAAGCGACCCCTATAAATATGGGAAAAGATGAAGATAGCGAAGAGATATATATATATATATAGCCATGAAAGAAGTCCTTCATGATAAACTTTGTTCTCATATATATATAATATATATATATATATATATATATATATATATATATATATATAATATATATATATATATATATATATATATATATATATATAATATAATATAATAAAGGCGCCAATAAAAGCGCCAAAATTTAGACAGAAAATACTATATTTCAGAGGACTGCTGTCTCTCTCTTCAGGTAGGTAATGAATGAGAAAAGTTACAGAGGAAGGCGGTATTTATACCAAGAGATCCATACCACAGGTTAGCAGTTTTAGGTCCACGCCCCCTCCCCCCCTCTAATAATTCCTTTTTAATTCTATGGAGCGATGGTTGAAGGAAGATTTTATCTCTGACATCTGAATCCCAGGCGCCCTTTGAGATGTATACATTACCTGTTTTTGTTTAATCAAGGCCGCCTCTATTACATGGCTTCTGCTGGAATTCTGTTGTAACACCATTCTTACCAGTCATATATATATATATATATATATATATATATATATATATATATATATATATATATATATATATATATATATAGACTAGTAAAAATGGAATCGGCCTTGATTAAACAGATGCAGGTAATGAACATCTCAAAAGGAGCATGGGATTCAGATGTCATCGACAGGGTTTTCATTCAACCAACGCTTGAGAAGATTAAAGGAAGATTATCAGCGGGAGTGACCTAAATTGGCTTACCTGTGGATGGACGTCTTGGTATAAATACCACCTTTTCTGTAACTTTTCTCACTCAGCTACCTGAAGAGGGAGACAGGAGTCTCTGAAATATAGTATTTTCTTATCTATATTTTTGGTGTTTTTATGGCTCCTATTCTCTCTATCTCTCTGTCTCTGTCTCTCTCTCTCTCTCTCTCTCTCTCTCTCTCTCTACTTCTCTCGTCTTCTCTTCTCTCGCTTCCTCTCTCTCTCTATATATATATATATATATATATATATATATATATATATCACATATACATACATATATATACATACATACATACAAACTACATACATATATATATATATATATATATATATATATATATATATATATATATATTAGTATATAATAATCCAGTGGTTCCATGTGGGATCCTCTGCCTCCTCTCGTGTGAAGTCCAGAACTTTCCACAACGTAACATGAATAACTCTCCATCCATGTAATCTGCAACCCTCAAAGCTGAATATGACTCAGGCAATGCACACACGACAAGAGATATAGCCTATGCAACAACTTTTCCTTCCTTTTTGCAAAGGGCAATCATGCTGATGAGGCCCTAGAGGTCGAGTAGCTGCATAGACAGCACTGACCAGAGTGCACTGCGTCGTCACATGCTTCTTTGCCGTCCTCCTCAAGTGTAAGAGGTCACTAAGGTCATCAGAATGTAGTGCAGTGACAAGGCACCGTAACCTAACTTGATACTATAAGCAACGGGACCAACGGCTTGACGGGACTTCCGAACCGCGTCGGGAGTGAACTTCTATCACCAGAAATACACATCTTTAACACCTCAATGGAATACCCGAGAATCGAACTCGCGGCCACCGAGGTTGGCAGGTCAAGACCATACCCATCACGCCACTGAGGCCTCTTCAAAAATCCAATACTCTGAATATTATTTGCAACTATAATCAATCTTCGCTGTACAGTCTATTAAACAAGATTTCTTACTCTCCTGATGAAATATTTCCCATACTAATCAAAGGTTCTCATGAATTATTTCCTCACACAAAGGCTAAAACACCAAATACCTCAAGAAAAACAAAAATGAGTCAGCAAAACATGTGAACAAAAGAGGAGGGAAATTGCATCAGTCGACAGTCCTCCTGCCAATCTCGACTTATAGCCTTTCCAATAACGAACGGAGAATTGACCCACATGCGACTGATGAGAAACTAAAATGACCAATTTAAAACAGCGACATACAATCAAAATGTTGACAAGAAGATGAGCGAAAGCTTCAACAAACCGTGGCAGCCAAAAATTGACCAATTCAACAAATTAACAACTTTCATCGAATCTGATCGGTCGATGCAAATGCACGCAATGCACACGTGTCGAGTCTGGATCATCACTCTGTAGAGAGAGAGAGAGAGAGAGAGAGAGAGAGAGAGAGAGAGAGAGAGAGAGAAAGTAAAAATAGTACTATAATGTCATTAGATTTGCAAATTGAAATAATGACGTTGAAATAAGAGAGTTCTTTGACTAGAGAATTTTTTCCTAAATTATCTGACTACATGGCCCACTTGTTTACATACACACATACACTGACACTGGCGGACATACAGCCGCCCCCCCACACACACACTTGAGTAAATTTTTGTTTCAATCGCTGTAACATAAAAAAACACCAATAAAATCAAATAAAATGAAAATACAACAGAATTCAATAGTAAGAATTTAACATTGACCAGTGTTACTAAAAAAAAAGGCAAGTCAAGAAAGGTCTAAAGTATAATTACCCAAGTGCTGGTCTACCTATTCCTTATTTAACTCCTTTTCCAACGGGATTCTTCCTTTGCATCTATCTATGTATCCATCCTCTATTTATCTAACTACATTTATATATATATATATATATATATATATATATATATATATATATATATATATATGTATGTAGTGTGTATGTATGTATGTGTATGTATGTATGTATATATAACCGAATCACGAAAATTTGGAACGTGATAAATCATAAATAAAGGTATAAGCCTCTCCGTTGTTTATTTTTCCTTCGTGGCTTATACCTTTATATATATATATATATATATATATATATATATATATATATATATATATATATATATATATATATATAGTATTTAGAGGAGTGCTAAAGCCACTCTCTCTCAGGCACAGTCCTTTGAAGAGGGGTTAACTCCGAAGAACTTTATCTTATTTGAAAAATATAAAGCAATTCCACTGAGAGCATGTCATTCTCAGCCAGTAAATCATTACAGGTACCACGAGGAATATTTTATGCACAGAACGGAAAAAACTATTTTGCCCACAACATGACATGCCAAATTTGAACACAACTTAAGAAAGAATATACCCAAGAAGCCTCATAGAACGCACCATTAAAGAAAGATTCACGATGACCAAATAGACGAGGAAAATCTTACCACCAAAGCAGACCCCAAAAGAGATGAGAGTCCCAAAGCAGACCCCAAAAGAGATGAGAGTCCCAAAGCAGACCCCAAAAGAGATGAGAGTCCCAAAGCAGACCCCAAAAGAGATGAGAGTCCAGGATAGCAACTGAGAGTGAATAAGCTTCAAGATCAATTCGTAGTCACTTCAAGTACGATGCAGTAGAAGTGAAATCAGAGCCAATCCAGCTTGAAGAAGAGCGATCTACTACATATCACGCAAGCCTCAAGAAATGATGAAAGCCATTTTGATTGTAATGCTCAACGATTGTTCGTAAAAGAATTCATCAAACGTCCATTGAAGGAAAACCCTAAAACTGAATTTTTTTCACAAATAAACGAAAAACACACTCGTACATGAAAAATAAATGAACCTTTCAAAAATGCGCATGAACATCATTTCGAGTAGCGCAATTCGTTATGCTGATGAACGTGACTGGTACCGACTATATCCATCATCACAAAATCTGCAAGAAAAACATGGAGAGAGAGAGAGAGAGAGAGAGAGAGAGAGAGAGAGAGAGAGAGAGAGAGAGAGAGAGAGAGAGAGAGCCATAAAACGACTTCCATACATGACATGACTAAATTAAATGATTCCTACAAAGCGCTTTGGAAAGAAAATTCTTATCGTGTAAAAAAATAAAATTTCCTCTGGATTGTGACACCTGAAGAAAAAGCCAAAAACTGAACTGGTAGAGAGAGAGAGAGAGAGAGAGAGAGAGAGAGAGAGAGAGAGAGACGCACCTAGCTGCAATCTAACAAGATTCTTCGACCATTTTCACAGAAACGTTAAGCCAACCACACACACACACACACATATATAAATATAAATATATATATATATATATTAATATATATATATATATATATATATATATATATATATATATATAACATTAATATGTATATCAGTATATGTATATTTCAGTCCAATATCTCGTGTGTGTGTGTGTATATATATATGTATATATATATATATATATATATATATATATATATATATATATATATATATATATATATATATATATATATAATATATATATATATATATACCGACACAGGAGATATTGGACTGCAGCTAGGCGCGCTCTCTCTCTCTCTCTCTCTCTCTCTCTCTCTCTCTCTCTTCTCTCTCTCTCTCTCTCTCAGTGAATTATTTGATTTAGGCAACATTCTTTTGTTCAAGTTTTTTTTTTTTTTACTACCTGCCGGTTCAGTTTTTTTTTTGGTTTTTTTTTTTTTCAGGTGCCACAAATCCGGAGGAAATTTTATCTTTTTGCGCGGTAAGAATTTTCATTTCCAAAGCGCGTTGTAGTAATAATTAATTTAGCCATGTCATGTATGGAAGTCGTTTTATTATTATTATTATTATTATATATATATATATATAGATATATATATATATATATATATATATATATATATATATATAATACCAAGATATGATGACGACGAGATGACAAGCCGATAGGCGTGTCCACAAAATTAACTCCAAAGCAGGTGAGAAGTGTGTGTTCGTATACGTGTGCACTTGTGTGTCTGTCTGTTAGGCGCAGAAGACCCAGGGGAGACGGAGTAGTACCTTGAAACGCTTTCTGAAGCTAAAACAAACTGCTTGAACTTTTCCCTTTTTCGAAAATGTAAATAATTCACGGCAGCAAACTTTGCCAGTACTGTTTCTTGTTTGACATCTGAAAAATTCCCTCTCAGGTTCCTCCTCCGCAAACTCTTACAGAAATGTTAAAGGGTTTTCTCCATCTTCGCTTTACGCCAATTGGCGAGCTCGGAAAATGTACACATAATTCTGGTATGAAGGAATAAAATACGCCCAAAATCTGTCTCTGTCCTTGAAGGTGTTTACAGAGAGAGAGAGAGAGAGAGAGAGAGAGAGAGAGAGAGAGAGAGAGAGAGAGAGAGAGAGAGACACTCGCGCAAGCTACTTCACTTTGAAGTAAACCACTCAAGTTTGAACACTAAATTTTATATTAAAATCAATATCATATATTAACACACAAATCATGTGATCATTCCTCCGATATATGAATCACGTCTGCAGAATAAATCAATATAAGCGCCCATGTTTTTGCTTTGTATTTGACGGAAGAAGAGCAAAAAGCTATTTCTACGCAGAACCAATCCCTGAAAGAAAACATGGCGCAGACCACTCTCGAGACTTCACTGTTTGCCAGAAGCCGTCCATCGCCAACAGCTGTTTCTACCAGCGACACTGCATGGCTCTGGGAAGTCAACAGAGGCATCTGTCGCCAGACAACAGTTAGATAAGCTGGGTAGAAAAGAAGTTCATCGAGAGAGAGAGAGAGAGAGAGAGAGAGAGATTACAGGCTTGAAATGCCAACGGCAGCAGCAACACACAGGGTGTACCTCGCAGATTACACAAGGCCAATAGAATTTTAAAATTCTGTTGGCCTTTGAGATTACACTTGTTAATTGGCTATTTGCCGCAACGTTTAAGTATCGATATGAAAGGAATCAACCTCTCAACTTTCCAATAGTTTACTATAATTTAATAAAACCGACGACGTACTTTTTAGGAGAGAGAGAGAGAGAGAGAGAGAGAGTAGGGAGAGACGAGAGACCGAGAAAAGAGAGAGAGAGAGAGAGAGAGAGAGAGAAGCGGCACACGAAACAGAAAAACAAGCGAACACGAGTATTCAATTTTATTTCCTATGTTACTCTCCTACTGCCGACGTATGAAGCAGCAGTCGCTTTTAACTGCAACAGCAGTTTTTTCTATATATATATATATATATATATATATATATATATATATATATATATATATATATATATATATATATATATATATACACACATATATATATAATATATATATATATATATATATATATATATATATAATACATATATATATATAAAGTAATATATTACACACATACACATACAAACACACACAAACATATGCATGTGTGTGTGTGTGTGTTTGTGTCTTTACTTAATAATATTAATAATTTTCAAGAATTTACAAACTTCTCGGGGACGTTGTCACGACCTTACCGTCTTTGTGAGCTGAAGACGAAGGCTTGGGGGGGGGGGGGGGGGGGGGGGGTTGGGGGGGGGGGGGGGGGGAGAACGTGGGGTAATCGTCTACCTGCCAAATCATTACCTGCCATTTACCTGGCTCCCCTACGTCCAACGTGGGTGGGGAAGGGTCATGGACACTGATTATAAAATGTGGATGTTCGCTCCCTTAGACACCAGAACAAAGTAATGGCCTGTCCCAAGACTGCTGCTCGTGAACGACCTTCAAACCTTTACACGAGGTTTGAAAAAAATAAATAAAGAAAAAGAGGAAAATATCTCCATCTAACTTTGTTGGACACTGAAATTTAAGATATAATGTATTACAATTCAGAAAACATGACAATGAAAAGAATTTACGCTCAGTGATACGCCAAAGCTCAGTAAATAAAACAATTACTAAGTATTCAACATTATTTTATTATTTATTATTTATTATTTTTTTTTTTTTTTTTTTTTTTTTTTTTTTTTTTTTTTTTTTTTTTTTTTTTTTTGCTCTATCACAGTCCTCCAATTCGACTGGGTGGTATTTATAGTGTGGGGTTCCGGGTTGCATCCTGCCTCCTTAGGAGTCCATCACTTTCTTACTATGTGTGCTGTTTCTAGGATCACACTCTTCTGCATGAGACCTGGAGCTACTTCAGCCTCTAGTTTTTCTAGATTCCTTTTCAGGGATCTTTGGGATCGTGCCTAGTGCTCCTATGATTATGGGTACGATTTCCACTGGCATATCCCATATCCTTCTTATTTCTATTTTCAGATCTTGATACTTATCAATTTTTTTTCCCTCTCTTTCTCTTCAACTCTGGTGTCCCATGGTATTGCGACATCAATGAGTGATACTTTCTTCTTGACTTTGTCAGTCAACGTCACGTCTGGTCTATTTGCACGTATCACCCTATCCGTTCTGATACCATAGTCCACGAAGGATCTTTGCCTGATCGTTTTCTATCACTCCCTCAGGTGGTGCTCGTACCACTTATTACTGCAAGGTAGCTGATGTTTCTTGCACAGGCTCCAGTGGAGGGCTTTTGCCACTGAATCATGCCTCTTTTTTGTACTGGTTCTGTGCAAGTGCCGGGCATTTCACTTGCTATGTGCTTTATGGTTTCATTTTTCGTATTGCACTTCCTACATATGGGAGAGATGTTATTTCCGTCTATCGTACTTTGAACATATCTGGTTCTTAGGGCCTGATCTTGGTGCCGCTGTTATCATTCCTTCAGTTTCCTTCTTTAGCTCTCCCCTCTGTAGCCATTGCCAATTGTCATCGCTGGGCTAGTTCTTTAGTCTGTCTCATGTATTGTCCGTGCATTGGTTTGTTGTGCCAGTCCTGTGTTCTTTCTGTCTTTCTCCTGTCTCTGTATATTTCTGGGTCTTCGTCTACTTTTATTAGTCCATCTTCCCATGCACTCTTTAGCCACTCGTCTTCACTGGTTTTCAGATATTGCCCCAGTGCTCTGTTTTCAATGTTGACGCAGTCCTCTATCACTTTAGTAGTCCTCTCCCTCCTTCCTTTCGTGTTATGTATAGTCTGTCCGTATTTGCTCTTGGGTGTATGCTTTGTGTTATTGTCATTTTTTTGTTTCCTGGTTTTCTGATCTATGCTGCGGAGTTCTGCCTTCGTCCATTCACTATTCCTGCGCTGTATCTGATTACTGGCACTGCCCATGTGTTTATGGCTTTTAGGTCTATATTTCCGGCGTTGAGTTTTGACTTGAGTATCGCCTTGAGTCTCTGCATATATTCTTTCCTGATCTGTGTCCTTCATCTCTTGGTGTTTTATATCTCCTCCTTCCATTATTCCCAGGTATTTGTATCCTGTCTCATCTATGTGTTTGATGTTGCTCCATCTGGTAGCTTTATCCCTTCAGTTCTCGTTACTTTTGCCTTTTTGTATGTTGACTAAGGCGCATTTTTCTATTCCAAACTCCATTCTGATGTCCCCGATACAATCCTTACAGTCTGGATTAGGGTATCTATTTCCTTGATGCTCTTACCATACAGCTTGATGCCGTCCATGAACATCAGATGGTTGATTTTGTTGCTTCTTTTCTTGAGTTGGTACCCGGCATCCATCTTCTGTAGTACTTTTGTCATGGGAATCATGGCTACTACGAAGAGTAGTGGGGACAGTGAGTCGCCCTGGAGATCCCTCTCCTGATATTAACCTCTGCTAGTCTTATTCCAGAGCTTGTAAGTATTGTATTCCAGTTGCGCATTGTATTTTTGAGGAAGCTGATGGTGTTTTCATCTGCCCCATATATTTTCAGGCATTCTATTAGCCATGTGTGTGGTATCATGTCGAAGGCTTTCTTATAGTCTATCCATGCCATGCTTAGGTTGGTTTTCCTTCTCCTACTGTTCTTCATTACCATTTTGTCTATCAGGAGCTGGTCTTTTGTGCCCCTACACTTCCTTCTAGCAGCCTTTACTGTTGGTAAGGGCATGGTGTTTTGTCTCCTCTAGGTAGTTGGTTATAGCCTTTCACTGATGATACCTGTTAGTAACTTCCACATTATTATTATTATTAAAAGTCTTAAAATAAAGAATGGAAGGTTACACGAAAATGTAAAATGGTAGAGACGTTCAACTGCCATCTCTCTCTTTCCAGTGGTCCTATAAATCCTCTCTCGCCCCTTAAAAAAATGAAAAATAAAAAACGAAAAGACAATCTTTCCCTCCATTTTTTTTAGACCATGAAACTAATCCGGAGCCATAAAGGAACACTGAGGCCAAAGAAACGACGATTTCCTTCAATTCAGGTTTTCAGGATCTTGTCTCTTCTCTGCTTATTTCGTGGAAAATTCTATAGAAACGACAGAGCGTTTCACAGGACTGGAAAACATTTCCATCCATTTTCCAAACAACAGGCAAATGTATAAACTTGCAATCTCACACTTGCCTGTATGAAATAGATTCATTTCTAAAGCATCGTTTACACTGTTCTGTACCAAAGTTAACATAAGCATACATATACCCATAAATAAAATATTCACTATGTACAAGCACACACACATGTATGTATAATATATATATATATATATATATATATATATATATATATATATATATACAATATATATAATATATATATATAAATATATATATATATATATATATAATATATATATATAATACTATGGATAATTATTACATCACCGTGATTCATATAAATTATTCGAGCTACAAATATCAAATGTCCTTTAATATGTAATTCGTTCTACCTCGTAATTAATATATTTTCATATATGCAAACCGTAGGGGATATTTTTTAGTTGATAATAATATATTACACTAACTTTTGTTCCATTTAATTAGTAAACTGAACGAAATAAAACTTCCGTGGCTCCATTTCATTCTGTGATCAAAAATAAATGAAAGAATGAAACCACGATTTAGTCCCACCATGAAGGAACAGCAGCCTGCATAAATCAATCAGCCGTTAAGGAGTTAAGTGAGTCTGGAGGACGACTGTTGCTCCCAGAGAGGCAGCTCCTTTAAAATCCGCGTGACTTCGCGAGGCAAATCGATTCGGGTTTATCCGAAACCCATAAAGTTTCTGCATTTCGAAAACACGTCAATAACTTCACCTCCAATACACCTCCCGCGACGGCAGTGGCCTTGGCGCTGAGGAATTCCTTCGCCAAGATGTCGTTGCAATGCTCTGATTTCCAGGCGAATTCGAAGGAATATACAAAACTTCGGCCAAAGGCCAAGCACTGGGACCTGTCACGAGTTCAATCGGCGCTGAAACGGAAATTAAGAGTGAGGAGATTTTAAAAGAGTGACAGCCGACAAACCTCAAAGCAGTTGTTCTACGAAACAATTCTTCGGAAAGGCTGGAAAGTTCTTAAGAGGGAAGAAAGCTACTGGGAACGAAGATACGGTAAACGAAACGAAAGGGGTTGTGGCAGCTATAGGGCCCGAAGGAATACTGCAATGAACCTGAAGTAATTAATGCCTACAGTGCCCCGCGTGAAGTGCAAGTACTGATGGCACTATACCCTAACAGATACGCAAATTCGAATCCAGTCAACAGTGAGTGACTTTCATAAAATTACCTCATGCGGTGACGCTTGACAAACACCTACTACTGTCGAGTCGCGGACTCTTTAAAACAATCTATTCATCTCTTATGATCAGAAATTAATCAGCGTTTCTTTACATAAACATCTGCGTGTGACCTTCTTGAACGCTTTTATCATAACACCGACCTGAGACTGGATCCTTTTAATTCTGCATGTTGTCTCCTTTTCCTGAAGCTGATGCTCATAATTTTGTAAAAAAATGAATACACAGTCTTTTCTTGCGGTCCTCAAGTTCTGTCACTGTATTGCATCACATTAAAAAATGTTTAATGACATGTCAAGAGAGCGAGTGTTTGTTTTACTTTACTCGCAATACCATAAAAGCTCTGTGATTAAATAACCCTGCATCCGACATATTTACATTCATCGGTACATACTCGCTGTTTCTCTAGTATTGTGTGTGTGTGTGTGAGAGAGAGAGAGAGGAGAGAGAGAGAGAGAGAGAGATCGTGTGTGTGTGTGTGTGTGAGAGAGAAGAGAGAGAGAGAGAGAGAGAGAGAGAGAGAGAGAGAGAGAGAGAGAGAGAGAGAGAGAGAGAGAGATCCTACATAAGGTGAACACTTACCCTTTGAAGGCATAACAACGTCTGTTTACCGTAATGTTCCAACACCTGGAGGCCACACTCGGATACACCCGGAAACTTCCTTCTACACATCAGGAGGGGGAAATATTCACTGGAGAAGTATTAGGAAAGGGAAACACAGGGAAAGTATTAAGGGGGAAAGGGGAAGGAATACATCCATACGAAGTATGACGGATATGACGAAGCATTAGCAGTGAGAAATACTTCGTAGGAAAGAATGATAAGGGTGAAATCATTCAAGAAATATTATGAAGGAAAATTGAATGCAAAAGTATTAGTACTGGATAAATACTTCTAGAAATGTACCAACGCTGGAGAGGAAATTGAGAGTTGCACCATCAAATAATAGGTACATAGTTAGGAGAGAATGGATAGCAAGATGGAAGAACGATACTATGAATGGAGGTACAGTAAAGGGAAGGAAGGAGGTTGCAGGATGATGAAGAAGACGTGTTAGCAGCAGAGAAATATTTCAAAAAGTAATAAAAGAGGAGGGGACGTGGGGGGGGGGTGGGGGTGGGGTAGGGGGAATAGTTCACGAGGAAGGGCGTGGATGACAGACGTGAAGCGTTAAGCAAGAATGATTTGCCTTCAGCGGCAACAACGGAGCTCTACCGGAGCTTCAACGATGAAGCTTTCTGTTTGTTCACAGCAGCCTTCATATTTTGACACTAAACATAACACATTTGAACTTATTTTTTTAATTTATTACTCTTTTTTTTTTTTTTTTTTTTTTTTTTTCTTTTTTTTTTTTTTTCTCGGCGACCAAAATATTCACCCCGACACAGAATTCTTCAAAAAACGTATTTCGTTCCTGACATACCGCAATTTTTTAGATTTTCCTCATTATCTTTCATTATTTGTCTACTGCAACCCAAATAGTCAGAATGGTTCAAAAAAGGTATTTCGTTCTTGACATATCGCAATTTTTAGATGTTACTGATTATCTTTCATCATTTGTCTACTGCAACCAAAATAGTCAGGTCTTAAACTACTGAAGTAATCCGATTTTAAGAAAAAAATATCTGTATTTCTTAACTCACCGCAACACGGTACACTTAAGGCCATGAAGAGTAAGCGGTCGTACATTCCGCAAATAATACAGAAATAAACTAACTCAGGAACAAACTTAACTTTAATTTCGTTTCTATCATGGAAGCCTCTCTCAGTTCTCATGTCGAACATAAATCTAGCCCAGGTCCGAAGACGTGAAGAGAAAGGAAAAGAAATAATGGTCATGAGACATCAAACAGAAACGAATCAAGTCAAGAAATTATGATGTTACGACTCCTTGTCATTTGTATTATTGTATAAGACTTTAAATAAAAAAAAATAAATAAATAAAAAAGGACTGTGCAATTCACACTCGCCGCCATGTTGGATCGTGGACAATGGCGCCTCATAGCGTAGGCGAGTTACCACAATTCTCCACATCATTTGGACTTTGGTTACTCAGATGGGAAGGACACTAGAGTGACTATACTCTGTTTTTTTTCCATCTGTCCATCCGCCTGTGGTGTTTTTGTATGGTAACACTGCGTCCCGGGCTTTAGATAGTTACATTTAGCTTACATTCAACAATAATAACAATATCCTATTTCGAATATTAACGGTGTAATTCGCATACAGTAAATTATTAAAACACTTTTCAGTTGCAAATGTACACCCAGATATCCTTTTATTTACCTAAAACTTACACATAGCGTAACTATCTAAAGCCCGGGACGCAGTGTTACCATACAAAAACACCACAGGCGGATGGACAGATGGAAAAAAACAGAGTATAGACAGCAACATTCGTCTTTTCCACTTCCCGACAAACAAGGGCGAGTAGACTGTGTCTTGTGAGGATGTTCTAGTCATTTTAGTTCAGCCAAATGGAATGGACCTAAGAGGTCACTCAGCGCAGCAAGGAAATTTGGGGGTAGAAAGGTTTGAAAGGTGTAACAGGAGGAAACTTATCATTTGCATTATGAAACAATAATTGGGAGAGGGTGGAAAGTCAGAAGAAAGAAAGCGAATATTAACGGAGGTACTACAAGTACAAGGAAAGAAAGGAGTAGCAGCAAGGGGCCGAAGGGACGCTGCAAAGAACATCAAGTAATGCCTACAGTGCACCATATGAGGGGCACTGAGAGCAATAACCACCCTCCCCCCCCAGGAAGGAATGTCTGTGACCTTCAAATGATTCCTGACAGTCTGAACGTCGTCAGACTTTTCATATACTATATTAATAAAACCAGCAGTGTCAACTATTAGTTAAACCTTTTACTAATAGTGTCATAAGACACTATTAGTAAAAGGTTTTACTAATAGTTTTACTAATAGTGACACTATTATGTCACTATTAGTAAAACCTTTTACTAATAGTGTCACGAGACAAAGTAAAGTTCATGATAGCATACATGAATATATAATAGGCTGAAGGTCGCATTGAATATGCTTCGGAAATTGTCATGTTAAGCATTACTATAAAAATATGTAACAATATTTATTTATTACTAAATGACATTAAACTATACAATATACATTAAAAATGACACAGCTTTCAATTTACGATAAGTAATTTAGTTTTTTGCTTTCGGACACCAACTATCGTGTCCTATCGTTTCAGATCAAAGTAGAAGGTAATTAACTGGAAACAAGAGAGAACTTGCTGATCAAGACCACAGTGTGTGGGTAAAATTTTAATCAATGAATAATGATGAATTTAGCATATATATCTTTTCACATACTGAGATATCTATATATATATATATATATATATATATAGATATATTATATATATATATATATATATAAAACATAAGTGTTGTCATAAATGTATTTATACACCGTATAGCTTGTTACACTCAAGAACTTTTTATTTTCATAAAATAAACACTTTCATTATTTATTGAATGTCTGCTGTCAACTAACAGTCACCTGTCAATTGATAACTTCATATTTTCTTTTAGGTTTTCATTACCTTGACCTGTAATTATTCAACACATAGTACGGGTGGATTTCAGTACTACAACAGCCGCCTACGGATAATAATTAGTCCTGTATTAAACTTCAATGATTAGTCCTACATTAAACTTCAATAATTAGTCCTGTATTAAACTTCAATGATTAGTCCCACATTAAACTTCAATAATTAGTCCTATATTAAACTACAAAATTATTAACCTTATTGATAAATCTTGTCGCCTCCTCAATCGCATTCCAATGAATAGGTAAATACGAGGTGACTGTCATATGGCTTTTTTATGTGGCACTTGCATCACATTATGTACCTTGAACGTAAATCATTCATCAGCTGTGTAATTGGTCATTTCAATGTGAGTATTCTACATATGTGAATGCTTACTGCAATGGGAGCGTCGTAAGATCTGGGTCTAGTTCATCAATAAGGTCTCAGATTGCATGCTACAGACATGATAACGTTTAACGTGTCACCGGCATGACGGCATGTTCAACGGAAGCTATGTCACTATTTGGGATAATACGGCGTCTTTTAGCAATAAATGCAAATTGATAAAATACCTTCGAAAAAGGAGGAAAAGGCTTTTGAAAATGAAAAATCTCACTGTGCGGCGAGACAAAAATTCTGGATGACCGTTATCATCATAAATGAATCGTTTCTTGCCTAATCTCAGCAGACGGCAAATGTTGACCACAACTTTCCCAAATATTCAACGTCTTGTCGATAAATATACCCACTGCGAAACAGGTATAACATGGTGATCTTAAAAATATGTTTGAGATCATTACCTTCCATCAGTACTTTGGGGAGTAGGTGACTCATGTTCCATACCTGAAACAAAAGGAGGCAGTCATTAATCAACATGAAATCCATATTTTCGTGCACAAGCGAATCAAGTAAAGAAAATATTGCGTCATCCTTGAACAAAAATATTGCGTCATCCTTGAACAACACCGACAGACTATGGACCTCAATTTCATATCCCAGGAATGTGGTATGATCAAGTTTTATGGGCACTCTGTTTTTTCGGCAACGCTCGTGCAGGGCACTGAAAGATAACTAAGCTGCCACAAGGGAGAGGTCAACCACTGACCTCTCAAAATACAGGATGAACTAACCCTGCACAGTACCCCTGAACAGCACGCAATAGTTTGGGAACGCAATTATAATGATAAGACAATGTCCCAGATAGTAGATATTTCTTACAACTGATTCTACCACAAAGTGTGTGTATTCATATATTATATAAATATATATGTATCTATATATACTGTATATATATTAGTGTGTGTGTGAGAAAACTGGATTCCAACACAATCTGAACTTTCATCATGAAACTTGTTCATTCTGTCAAACTTTTCAAACTTTTCGAACTTTACATGAGAGAGAGAGAGAGAGAGAGAGAGAGAGAGAGAGAGAGAGAGAGAGAGAGACTCTCTCAGACTCGTGGAAGCCTTTAAACCCCATCCATCCATCCATGGGAGGCCATGACTGGAGGAGCTTCCATAAATGAGATAAATTATGCCCAATGGAATCCCAGCGCCCCCAGTTGCTACCATCATGAATACTTCAGCCACCGCAGCTATACCCCCCCCCCCCCTTTCCCCGTCCTAATTTCCTCACCGAAGAGAATAATGCTCCGTAATTATTCTCTCTTGACAGTATTACCCAGACCGAGTTTCAATTCAAGAGATGTCATCCATGCGTTGATATGCAAGCGATGTGTGAATGCGTGCATGCATGATTATATATACATATATGCCACTATTATATAATATATATATATATATATATATATATATATATATATATATACCATATGGATAATCATCACATCACAGTGATTCATACACCTAAATTATTCGAGCTACAAAATATGTCCTTCAATCTCTAATTCGCTCTATCTCAGAATTAATATATTAGCATATATGTAAACCGAAGGGGAATTTTTATTTTTGATAGTATATTTTCGTCCTCTCGTGGGTTCGAATAATATATCATATATGTTCGAATAATACACACACACACACACACATATATAATATATATATATATATGTGTGTATTATATATAATTCTATATATATAAATATGTATTATATAATATTAATATAAGATATATATATATATATATAATATATATATGTGTATATATATATATATATATATATATATATATATATATATATATAATATATATATATATATATATATATAGATTATATTCTGAATAATTCTCTAGCATACTCACAAATATGAAGTAACAAGTATCATTTAAAATTGAAATCACTTAGACCTTAACAATAATTTACCACCAAAGGGAGTAGTAGTTGATAAGTATATAACATAATCAATATAATCTTCTTTGTAGCCTGAATGATCAAAGATGGTCAAAGTCGCCGGTTTATCATTATTTCTAAACCAACGCATAGGTTCGAATATCTATACATATATGAAGGTCGTGGCTCTCGTGTATGTATATATATATATACATATATTATATATATCATATAATATATATATATATATATATATATATATATATATACACGAGATCGAGATCCACGACTTTCATATATGCAGCTCACAAAAGAGAGAGAGAGAGAGAGAGAGAGAGAGAGAGAGAGAGACCCTCTCAGGAGTAGACAGTTCAAGGGACAGCAGAACCTCCCCTGAATTAATCCCATGCTAATAAGGGCAGCGCAAAACCCTGTTGTCTCCTGGCATTCCTCTGCAAAACGAGGAGGACCCTTCTTCCGTCCTTCCTTGACTCCCTCCTACATAAGCGACCGACTGGTGTCGTCACTCGAGGGCCAAGCATCTAAACATCAGATAAATACGAGCTTCTCTCTCCTGCGAACGCTGGTGGTGTCGCTCCCGTCAAAGGTTGCTCTTGATATCAGAGACAAGACTGCGTCATCCGAGGGACGCGAGTCACCTTTCTCTGTATATTCATGACAGAGCCAGTGATGGGTCTGGAGCGTGTCTGTTAAAGGCTGCCTGACGGGCTTTGTTTTTTTCTTTATTCATGAGTACATTTTCAAGCTCTTTTTACAATTACAGTTTGATTTAATATGGGGTTCGGCTTTTATCGTCTTATTAAATACGGCTATTAAAGGTTTTTCACTTGAGACTCCAACTGACGGAAAATAGACCAACATTGTCAACGAAACAAAGACAAGAAAAGGGTCATTGTCAATGAATACTTGACGTTCCATCGCACACGCACAATTTAACGCGCGAGAATACACACCTGTCACTGAGACGTGAAGCCCATGACGCAAACGACGACTGTCTGATGACCTCGAAAGCGCATCTTTCTCGTTTGGCAGAGAATTGTCGGGAGACAACAGCGTTTTGCGCAGCCCTTACTGGCGTGAGATTAATTCAGTGGAGGCTCTGCCGTCCCTTGAGCTGTCTGCTCCTAAAGAGGGTCTCTCTCTCTCTCTCTCTCTCTCTCTCTCTCTCTCTCTCTCTCTCTCTCTCTTGTGAGCTGCATATATGAAAGTCGAGGATCTCATATTATATATTATATATTATATAATATTATATATATAATATATATATATATATATATATATATACACATCCTTCATATCACACGATGGACAGGATGCTCTCAGCACCAGTCCTGCTCGAAGAAATGAGAAAGGAAACCTTGTCAGTTCTGTTCTACCCTATAAAAACCGAGTTCCAACCTGACGCCTTCCCTTCGTAAACAACCTCAGGTTCTCTCTGCTCTTGCGAGCGCCTTCCCGAACTCTAATGAGGCGAACACCAAACTACATCTTTAGCCATTCAAGCAACGCAAGTCAGCTTCCAATCTCCAACTGCCTCATTGACCTCTGAATTGAATTGAATATGGAATTTAGGCCAAAGGCCAAAGCACTGGGACCTATGAGGCATTCGGCGCTGAAATGGAAACTGACTGACAGTAAATGGGTTGCCAGGTGTAACGGGAGGAAAATCTCGCAGTTGCACTATGAAGCAATTGTTATGCAATTGTTAGAAGAGGGTGGAAAGTAAGATGGAAGAAAGAGAATATGAAAGGAGTTACGGTAAAAGGAACTAAAGGGGCTGCAGCTACGGGCCGAAGGCACGCTGCAAAGAACCTTTAGTAAGGCCTTCAGGTGCACTGATGGCATTCCCCCCCCAACCCCCCCCCCCCCTTACGGGGCTCATTTACCTTTGTGTTTCAGAATTTCTCCTAACCCCCTCCATGGTGTTGTCAGTTTCGTAGTATTCTCTCTCTCTCCGTCATCGCGGAAGATGCTGAAGGGTACAGACGAGATAAAAATGAGAATGAAAATAAGAATGACAGTAGACTGAGCAATAACAAACAACTCTGCACTGTGAAACTAGTTAACCAAACGCAGGACTCCTGCTAGCGAGTTCTTAAGGTCCACAGGTAAAAGAAAGTCGCAGGATAACGTGGAGGGAAGAGGAAACGATGAAAAGGAGGGTGAAAGGTGGAAAGGATAGGAAGTAGAAAGGGAGGGAGGGAGGGAGGGAGGGGGGAGGAGGAGGAGGGAGAAAGAGAGACAGTGCCAGTGCTCCTGTTCTGGCACTGTGCCATCCGCTGAGGATATAAGAAGGGGGAAGCTGTAGCTACAGCAGGAGGGAGGGAGAAGTATACAGTCATTTCAAAGGAAGCTCTCCTGCTGAACTGACTGACTCGCCACCTCCACGAAAATGGTGCACGAAAAGAGAGAACCAGAGATGATGGAGATGGAGGGGAACACGATAAGAACAAGATAAGGGAAGGGAATGGGGAAAGTGAAGGTATCTGAATTGAAGGGAGTAGCTGTTTGTTTGTTTGTATAGTGCTTTTACGTTGTCTGGAACCAGTGGTTATTCAGCAACGGGACCAACGGCTTGACGTGACTTCCGAACCACGTCGAGAGTGAACTTCTATCACCAGAAATACACATCTCTCACTCCTCAATGGATGAAGGGAGTAGCAGCGCTACACTTGGTAAATTTAGATAAAAAACCTGAAAGGGTAAAAAAATACATCAATAAAAATCTCGTCTCGACACACGAGGGAACAAGGAGAGGGGAACAACCAGAGGATTCCACGAAGCAAGCACAACTATCAGACCTCAGGAAATATTCCGTGGCAGCGTGGCAGAGATCAAGTCATAATCGTCAGTAATAAACGAAATGAAAACAAGACACGAATGAGGCCCTCAAACAAAAACCAGTCCCTCGCGTCCATCACCAGAATCTTCTCCAAATGAAAAAGTGAAAACCTTGTCCATTTGCAATTTCCTCATCAGCGAGAATTATGTAAAACCCCATCGTTTCATTTCGCCAAAACTAAACGGGTTGTCCATCAAAAATTCCGCCCCCAATGAGCGACCTAAGCAGCAGCACACACTGAAATCAAATCAAAGCGGCACACGACGGAAATCCACCGAACGTGATGCTTTCATTCAAAATCATTACAAATGTTGACACAAAGCATTTTGGAACAATGTCGCAATAACAAAAAAATATGGACACAATAAAACATGAATCCAATATTTCACAGAAGGGTTACAATGTTGTTTAATCGGCGAGCTCACAGTGGAGTCTTTTGTGAGTGGTTCGTTTTTTGTACTGTTCATATAATAATGCATTTACCTGTTCGCTTCCATGAATAGCACAGTGTCAGAGCACTGACGTCAGCAGAAGAGAACACAGGTGACGCACCGGAATATGCAATTACGGGAGTCTCCCTGAAGCCAATACGCAAAGCGGATATCAAAGCCATCGAAGGAAAAACCAGTTCCGGAATTACATCAAAGAACTAATAAAAAATGCGCCGAAGTCTCTTCTGCGCAATCGCCCTTTTCTGTGTGAGCCGCGGCCCATGAAGCTTTCAGCCACGGCCCGGTGGTGGCCTGTCCTATAGCGTTGTCAGACGCACGATTATGGCTAACTTCAGCCTTAAATAAAATAAAACCAACTGAGGCTAGAGGGCTGCAATTTGGTATGTTTGACGATTGGAGGGTAGATGATCAACCCAGCAATTTGCAGCCCTCTAGCCTTAGTCTAGTCTCTAGGACCTGAAGGCGGACAGAACAATGCAAGTGCAGACGGACAGACAAATAGCCATCTCGATCATTTTCCTTTACAGGAAACTAAAAAAAAGACTCGTAATTGCGTCCAAGGAAAATGACCTCTGCTTAGGAGCACAATTCGTATACGGAACCAGAAATGCAGTCATGGTTGTTATCATTTCAAAGAATAAACCGAATATTGGCATCGACAGCTCCACCGAAACATGATCAGTGCTGATAACATGAAAAGCGTCAAAGAAAAGCTTTCTGAAGCCGCCAATTTCAGCGCGGACTTCAGCGTGTCAAACTTCAACTAACTTTCTGAATCCAAACAAACCACACGGGACATCAAATAGCTGGATAAGAATAACAAACCGTGTCAAAAAAGTATAATTTCAAAGCGATTAGGAAAACATTCTTTTCCGATTATCCCAATCCATCTGCAATATATATAAAAAGTCATGGTGCAATATAAAATACTTGCAGTTTCGTAACTAAGTACAAGACAGAATTACTCTGAAGAAAGGATGAGAAAGCTTGATGTATCTAGATGTCTGTTCTTCTGAAGTGTTATTTACCATATTTCTTATCAAATATTTTTCACAATTTCTGAAACTTGAAAATGACTTCTTTTCCAGAACTGCGGCTGATCATCCATGGCTTCACTGGAAGAGAAAGTAAACTGAGTTCTTTGGCTGCCTGAGCTAAAATGCTATGCCGCTGTGCAAGCTTACAACCCACATTTAAGAAAACAAGTTCTGTCACTGATAAACCACGGCCTGGTAGACCACCATGAGTTCACGAAGGAACTGCAGCATCTGTAGATATGACGTACATGGATTCTGCGCACTTTCATTTTATTCATTTCAAGTTTTTTTTCCCGCCAAATCTTAAGTACAATAGACTTTGAAAGCCTCATCCCCAAAAATGCTGGCCTCAGACTCTTTCTCAAACTTCTTTCAAAGGGTTGCTCTACAGATTCTACAGTGCCTTCATCAACACAGGGTCTATCAGGCCGTGGTTTATCAGTGACAGAACGTTTCCTTAAATGTCTTCATCCACTATGCAATTTCTGAGTGGCGTTGGGCTTTATAAGCCTTCTTTGAACAGCGACAGTACATCTGAGCTCAGCCAACCCCAGAACGAAGTTTATTTTCTCTTCTAGTAAAGCCAAGGGTCAACAGCAGTTCTGAAAATAAGTCATTTTCAAGTTCAGAAATTGTGAAAAATATTTGTTAATAAAACAAATAATGCATGAAACGTAGGGGAACAGATATCTAGATAGTACAACAAACTTTCTTAGCCTTTTTACAGATTAATTCTATCATGGTTATAGATTAATTCTATCATGCACAGTTACAAAACCACACATTTTTTAATTGAACCATAACTTTATGGACACCCTGTAAATCATATATATCCATTGAAAAATGTGTGTGTGTGTGTGTGTGTGTATGTAAAGACTCAAATACACCATCCATAGTACATATCAATGCTAATTTTATATACGTCACACATTTCCGATTCGCCTCCACTTCTCAACACAATTAAGGTGAAGTGAAACTTACCGAGTCATTTGCATTGCTAATTTAATCACCAGAGAGAGAAAAGAGAGAAAGTTTCTCATTCGAAAAGAATAAGTTTGCACACTAATCACCTCCCATAGGAACATCTCAACACCTCGAGGAAATGGATTCAAGTTTTGTGCTTAGAATTCGGCTTGGTAACAGCGGTTTTAACAGATGCCTTTGTTAAAAGCAAATTTTGTTATGATAGGTGGCTATTAAAAAACAACTACAAAGACAAAATAGAAAAGAGTACATTAATTACTACTTTTGAGTAGCCAGTATTAATTTTGTAAGCAATACTACAATTATTACCTAGTGTTTAAAAAAATGTTTTAAAGCCTAGTTAATAATAATGAAAACCAAATCCATGATAATTTGTAAATATGGTAGGTACATATTGTAATATCTTGCAACATCTTACCTACGTAAATGATATGTAATATTTTTCCAATAAAAGAAAAAAAAATTCGGTTTTTTCAAGATTATACTTCTCACGTTTGTTTCATATTTTATATTCCGCCACCAACCATCCCCTTTGATATGAGGGATACCAATGTAATACGCAAGAAATGTTGCAAGCGCAATCAATTCTTTGCCATCACTAGATAGTGTTATGATCAACCATGGGCCAATTTTGAATGATAGGACTCTCTCTCTCTCTCTCTCTCTCTCTCTCTCTCTCTCTCTCTCTCTCTCTCTCTACGGCATAACATGGCCCGGCCATACAAACAGAATCATAACGAAGCATCGTAAACAGTCGGAATGGATTCAGAAATCCCTTCCTAACAGAGATATCAACAGCAGGTCCCCGTTGTGTGATGCTGACATACCAGGTGAAGACCACTGCTCCTCAATAATGTCTCCACATCCTACCAACTACAACCAACTGACCTTCCTCATTGCGCTTGAACCCAAAACAATGAAACGAAGAAGCACCCGCCGTAGCTATGACACAAAAAAATATAATACAACGACGATTTTGTTCGAAAATGACAAGCACTTTCATTACAATCAGAACCCTTTGCTCTTCATTGCCACCGAACTCCTCGAACCAATAGGTATGAGCCCGGTACGATGCTATCCACCTATATTCACATTAACCGTGCATTTGATGTCTACGCCCGTCCCTTACGACGCTCCTGACTGGCTGTTGGTAAGCCAATCACGGGCTGGAAACTCCAAGTCTCTCGAGAGAGCTTACATAGACAGGATGTATCTTCCAAGTCTCCTGAAAGACGTATACCTCAGGAGAGGTGGAACATAGATCCTACCCATGTGATCTCTCGAGAGAGACAGTTTCCAGCCCTGTGATTAGCTTATCAACAGCCAATCAGAAGCGTCGTAAGGGACTGGCCTAGACATCAAATGTACGGTTGATGTGAATCTACTATAGTACTAAACGTGGATGAAGCTCCTTGGGACGCGCCGTCTTTAGTATTAGCCCCTCGCAGATCAAAGTATTATACACACCTCTTTCTAGTATATTGTGTGGTCGACAAATTATATTAATAAACGATATCTTCATGCAGCCGTCTACTTTACTCGAGAGTTCACATAGGATGGATGTATGTTCCAACTCTCCTGAGAGGTACGTCTTTCAAAAGAATCCCTCAGGAGAGGTGGAACGAAAGACGTACGCCTCAGGAGAGGTGGAACGAAAGACGTACGCCTCAGGAGAGGTGGAACATACATCCTGCCTATGTGAATTCTCGAGAGACTGAGAGTTTCCAGCCCTGTGCTTGGCTTATCAACCGCCAATCAGGAGCGTCGTAAGGGACTGACTGGCCTAGACGTCAGATGAATGGTTGATGTGAATCTACTATAGGTGATGGGGCCTGGGCTCCAGTCAAACTTCGACCTAGTCATAATGAACGACAGGAGGACCTCGAAGAATCAGTCTTCTGTTTTGGTTAGTAATAAAAATGGCCTCAGCGAGGTCATCTTCACCCTGCGTCATCAGGCGGTCAGAAAAAATTTGGGTTTTGTGTTTCAGGTGCGAACGCCATCGCTAACGCCTACCAATGACAGAGAGGGAGATTAAAAGAGGAAAAAAAAAAAAAGCAGAAGGAAAAACTTGAAACGAGTGAGTCATGTACCTCAGCCACGCACTACCCAGGGACCATTTCCCCTGTTCGCAGTTAATATGGGGTCCGGAGCAATAACAAAAACGGTCCCTAGAGTACAATGTGCAGATCCACACAGGATATTACAGGCAATTTTCCTGCAGGGGCTTCAAACAACAATATTCGTTTCGGCAAAAACTGAGAGAAGATTTTTTTCCATTTCGCATGAAGCGATCACTGTAGTGTGTATCTATAACGTGGTTCATTTGTTTCACACGTGGGATTATATAAACAAAAGTACAAATGGAAGAAGCAACTAATGCCCTTTTAAGGAGGTACTATTTGAATGAGTATGTATGCCTATATGTAAGTGTGTATGTATTTATATATAGAATAGATTGGACTTAGGTCAAAGGCCAAGCTCTGGGACCGATGAGGTCATTCAGTGCTGACAGTGATATTGACATTGAAAGGGTTCGAAAGGTGTAACAGGCAGAAAACCTCAGAGCAGTCGCACTCGATATCAAGTGTGAGGAGAGGGTGGAAAGGTAGATGGAAAAAAAAGAGAATATGAAAGGAGGTACAGTACAAGGAATGAAAGGGGTTGCAGCTAGGGACCGAAGGGACGCTGCAAAGAACCCTAAATAATGCCTACAGTTCACCCCATGAAGGGCACTGACGGCACTTACACGCTTACGGGACGTATATTATGTATGATAAGAATAATCAGATACACAATCCAGGGACTTGAACGCAATATCTAAGATAAAATAAAATTCCATGTATATGAATGAATGTCCGTATAGTATGCGTCCTAAAATGGAAAATATTACAAGCAACCCCATATCCTCTTTTTCCAACAGACAGTGAAAGCAGACTGAATGAAATGACGATCCGAACTACGAGCACAGAGGAACACACAGATAGCTAGCTGCTCCTCCCTTGCGAAGAGGGCAGATGGGAACAAAACTTCGCCTACTGCTATTCCCTACAAACATCAGGCTCTGCTTAGACACGACAGCTCCATATGGGGGTAGGATACCCAAGCAGTGACGCCACGGCTAATTTTATCAAGTGCTACTCTCTCTCTCTCTCTCTCTCTACACACACACACACAGACATTTGCCAGTTTACTGACACTAGATGGCTATACGAAAGAAAGTCTCTCTCTCTCTCTCTCTCTCAAGTGCTACTCACTCACACACACACACACAGAGACTCTAAGTGCAACTCACTCACACAAACACACACACAGAGTGTCTTCTCTCTCTCTCTCCTCAAGTGCTACTCACACACACACACACACACAGACTTACTTTCGTATAGCCATGTAATGTCCAATGAGCTGGCAAATGTCAAGAGTAGCACTTGATAAAATACTATGCTACTACCATAGTCTATACAGCAAATATCGGTATCTTCTCACTCGACCTGGGGTCTCTCATGCGCAGTGGCAGAAGCCCTACCCAATTTTGTTTATCGTTCCTCGTCAGCAGATAAGCCTAAAGTATATGAGGCAAACGTCCCGTCACAAAAGGAAGCTGTGTAGAGTAAGGCTTCGTGACAAGACTGACTGTATTTGGGCGAAACATGTCCTTTATCGCACCCCGACCAAATTCTTCCCAAGAGCATTCCGGCTAATGGAAGGACGAACACGTTTTTTTACTCGTCTCTCGCAGCATTCTTTAGGCCACATTCTTTCACAACTTAACTTTGATGAGAAAATCTTCGGACTTATTATACCTTCGATACTGCACATCAGGCTGTCGCCAATAAAATTAACGTAACGGAGAGAGAGAGAGAGAGATTTTCCTTAGAGGAAGATCTGCCAGAGCACAGCTATATCTGAAAGGAGTTATTGAAATCCACAGAACGACCAAGGAGGTAAGAGAGAGAGAGAGAGAGAGAGAGAGAGAGAGAGAGAGAGAGAGAGAGAGAGAGGATGGGATGGAGTAACATGGAAGGGGAGTGAATAAGAAGAGGAATCGAATAGGAAAGGGGAGGAGAAGGGAAGGAGGAGTACTGGATCCAATTAACTTCTGAACAGCTGTGGAACAAATGCCCGCTTATATGACCCCATAAAAAGAGCATTATGTGATTGGCATTTGCCTACCGGGCAGGCAACTGCTATCATCGATTATACCCGCAACAGAGAGAGAGAGAGAGAGAGAGAGAGAGAGAGAGAGAGAGAGAGAGAGATTCTAACACTATAGTACGTGTGTCCTATGCAGGTGCAACATCTTGCTTAGGTTCGGTGACAGTTATTCTTGATAGAATTATACGACACTTCCCTTCAGAATGTCATACTAGATTGAATTTTATAGTCCAATACCTACTACTAAGACAGCTAAGGTCTTTTTAACTTATTCCTCACAACACATACAAAAATATACATACACACACATTATGTAAGCATGTATATATATATATATATATATATATAATATATATATTTATGTGTGTGTGTGTTTTATATATCTCATAGTACTAGGTTTCATGGAGATGGATTGATTTCGATATATAATATATATATATATATCATATATATATATATATATATATATATATATATTATATATATATAGATATATATATATATATAGATATTATATATATATATATATATATATATATATATATCGAAATCAATCCATCTCCATGAAAAACCTAGTACTATGAGATATATAAAAAACACACACACACCACACACACACACATATTATATATATATATATTATATAATATATATATATATATACATATAATTATAAATATCGAAATAAATTCATCTCCGCCACCGCCATGAAACCTAGTACTCAAGAGTACTAAGGCTGTAACGTGTCTGCATAAGTAAGATATAAACCACAAACAATCCATTACTACTGACTTCACCACAAATTGGCCAGTATTAACTTGCAAATGAAAAGATCAAATTGTAAGGATTTACTGGAATATCATAACATTAATAATGACGATATATTAATGTAAGGGAAGAGTCACTGAGGACGAGAGCCCTTGAAGACAATCGAAGAGCTCAGTCAATCTTATCAGCACCCAGAAAGGTGCCACATAATGACTATTAACAGCACTCCATAGACCGGGAGCAGTTTTATGCATCTGGCTTCATAAATGTGTCTGTGAGACACAGACACAACGAGGAAAGCCCTTTGTAACAGTCACAGGACAAATGGCGGCGGGAAAGGTGTTGTTCCACCGTCTCCCAATGAAGTCAGTATGGGTTTCAATTATTGTGGGGTTGCGTTCAAAGGAGCTCAACAATAATGGGGTGGGAAGATTTGATAATGTCTTTTGAGAGAGAGAGAGAGAGAGAGAGAGAGAGAGAGAGAGAGAGAATGGTGTTTTCTCAATAGTTTTTGGAACTAGCCAATATGCCTGGGTGACATAAATCGCCACACCCCCCAAAAAAAATGAAGAGGGATTGTCATGAGCGACATAAGCTAGAAGCTCAAGTCTCTAGATAACATAGACAACGCGTACCTCAGATCATAAGATCTGTATATTGTTATTGTCTAATATTATATCTAATATATATACATATATATATATATATATATATATATATATATATATATATACACGCGCGTATTAGAAACCCATATATACTTGCAACAATAATAGTGCAAGTCGCTTACAATATCCCTTTAAGAGTCAATACATAAGTCTAGGGAAACTCATACGAGACTCTCTAGAGGCCAAAGTTCTTTACGAACCCAGTGCGGACCAGAGAAGGACCCATTCACTTCGAGGACAAAGCGATGTAGGACAAAACACAGTACCCACCTGGAGGCCCTTTTGGATAAGAAACCGAAAACCCCTTTCCCCTTCACCCAGATCTTCCGATAGTAGAATGCAAGGCTCACCGCCTCTCACCATTCACTCGATGACACACACACACACACACACACACACACCCCTTCCCACAAAAAGAGGAATCTGGCAACTCGAGGAGAGCGATCTCGAGGAGAAAAAGGGCCGTTTGGCAACCCCCTCCCGGCTCGATTCGCTGCCATGAATGAAATTGTTGTTGTTGTTGTTGTTGTTGCTGCTGCTGCTGCGAGTGACGTTTGGTGGTCGTGGCATCTAACTCGGCGAACACTGTAAGTTCACATACACACACACACACTCACATGCCCCCTCAGTTCGCTTTCGTTTCCCCTCGCCCAACGCCCGCTACCCCTATAATAACCCACACAAACGAAACCCCTCGTTCACAAACGGCATTCCAAACATGGCGCCCCACGACAACGATAGCGAGAGTAACGCTAAATCACGAAAGTGTCTATTTTTGGCTCGGAGGAAGATAGAAAAGGACTCGGCTGAACACAGCCCCGAGGAGGAGGAGGAGGAGGAGGAGGAGGAGGTCAAGGACTCGCCATGAGTTACGGCGACGGTCCGCCTCTGCCGAGAACTTCCAAAACTCGGTTGATCGCAACTTCCTTGCTAGGAAATTAGGAGCTCGTCCCGGATATGTCGTTACTGCAGACGTAGACGACTACTTCAAAGCCAAAAGAGGTCATCACCGGGTGATCTCATCACACAATACACGATAGGTTAAAAATACATGTCGTTATTTAGGGCAGCTGTCATATCTCAATTGTCTGAAAATAAAGTCATGAGGGAATATTTGTCAAAAGTAACGGTGCTCTGCACAAGATACCATTGGGCTAATCTTAAATAAAGGAGAAATAATAATCAGAGCATAAACTGATCAGAGAAGAAAAAGAAACACCACAGTCATGTTGTTACGGCATTAAACGTAACCACGGTTCCTGAAGAAACTCATCTCGGTACATAGTGGCAGTAGCAAAGAATATTTATCAGTATCTGTTAAATCGCCAAAGTCTATGTTTAATAGTATATCAAACAGATATAACACACACACACACATATATATATATATATATATATATATATATATATATATATATATAGATATGATATATATATACATACATATATATATATATATATACATATATATATATATACACACACATATATATATATATATATATATATACACACACAAACACATATATATACATATCATATATAGATATATATATAATATATATATATATATATATATATATATATAATCTAAACACTCCAGGAAATATCGACATAATTAGTGTTATAAAAGACGACTACGTAAATATGCATTGCAGGTTGGGGATTTTACTTGCAAGTTTTTGTATTCCTCAATAAAAATGACAATGTGAATGTACTTCACCCTACGAAACAAGAGAGCCGACACTCAAAACAACGTAGAAAACATGTAACCTGCTCTTCGCCTAATACCCTCTTTCTACCGACAAACTTCAAGAATCTCTCGATGATAATGTATGACCATCTTGAAGGCTGGCTAACATGACGTCCCCAGTAAGTCAGAATGTTTAACCAGTGGACATTATGTAATACCTGGCACACAGCGCTCACTACCAGCTTGACCACGAATGGATGTCTGGCGACAAGATCTGGGCCAAGGTCTGGCGTTCCAGACATATATCACCCGTCCACGCGCTGACCACAATCAATGTTACTATCGTATGACGGTGTATACGTGTGGGTGGGAAATTGCTTGCATATACGTCATCATCTAGTCTTGCATGCAACTAGGTTATACATCTTTTAGCGGCAATACCTACCCTTGTTTACCTTGCATTGCGCACACACTCGCAAACACAACCCATACAAAGCTATAGCATAAACTGTAATGTGTAATGTATGTGTGTTCGCGCGTGTATATATATTTATATACATATATATATTTATATATATATATATAGATATATATATATATATATATATATATATATATATATATATATATATATATATATATCTATATATATATATAGATATATATATATATATATATATATAATATATATATTTGTGTGTGTGAGTGAGTGTATGTATAATATATAAATGTAATATACCTTTGTGTGTGTCTCTGTGTGTGTAATCTGTCTACTGTCCCTTTGTCAACTTTATTCCCCTGGGAAATAATGCAATATCTATAGAAGGCAAATACCCGTCCCTGTTCGATTTGCATGCCATATAAATATGTAAATGAACAGGGAGACTCACATATAACCTAGAATGAACATACAAATATTGCAGCAGAATGCAATGAACTCTCAACTTCTGGACTCCCTAATAACTTGGAATATTTTTACTACGGAAAACCTTTGAATCCAAATTTATAAAACGGACGTTTACACACATACACGCACATTTATATATATATATATATATATAATAGATATATATATATATATACAATGAATTTAAGTATGCATGTATATGTATATATGTACAATAAATTCATGTTTGCATGTGGACACAAAATCAACAAGCGAGTCATGCCGATTTATTATGATTCGTGCAAGAATACGTCGACCTTTCAGGAAAAAGCCTTGACCTACCGAAGTCTTTTGTCTGGTTGGCCTTTCCAGGTATAGAAGTGCGTCATCCACGGAGCCCTGTTCTGTCCTGGTCAAATATTCACTCAACAAAAATATATATACTTATAAAAATAAAAATCAAATTAAAAAAAAGCGCCTCCAGCTATCAGTAGGTGTGTCGATAAAACAAATAATGGAATTAGTCTCACGCAAAGAGTACTGATCGAGTTCAGAGTAACCTATCGTGTCACGTGAATGTTAAAACAAACACACACACACACACACACATACAGAGGATGGTTTGCGGATATTAGCACACAGAGGGGATCTATTATCTCCCACGTATCCGGTTGAATAAACGTTCTATATCAAGCATTCATTAAAATAATTGAAACTTTTAAGCAAAACTAGACGTACAAGTCTTATTTTACGAAGATTATCTGCTACATTCATGTTCAACTTGAACACACCAGGCTCACTAGGTATATAACTGAAGTCTTTAAAAAGATCACGGCCTTGAGGTATTTAGAAAATAATACTGGTACTTATTAAACTTCGTGGTATTCGCTAAAAGACTGACTTAAAAAAACACAAACACACAGAAATAATATATACTCCCAAGGACATTCCTACCGCAACCACCAGAAAATATTCATAAAGATACCAACTTATTGCGGCCCAAAACATGAGGCCCAATTACTAGACCACCCAGTTAATTATCAAAATATTAAATTATATCTGGGGTTAACTACAGTCTTCACATAGACTACTTTACTGCAACACTGCAACAGTCTACGTTCTCTCTCTCTCTCTCTCTCTCTCTCTCTCTCTCTCTCTCTCTCTCTCTCTCTCCTCAAATTCTAGGTCGTCCTTCAGCAAAGTCCTATTCATATTACTGCATGTAGCCCGAGCCTCAGAACGCCCTCCAACATGAGACACCCAAGAGTTAACCTTGACTTGATACTCCAAGGTTATTATTCCTTACAGCTGCTCATTCCCATTACTCATAAGAGAGAGAGAGAGAGAGAGAGAGAGAAGAGAGAGAAGAGAGAGAGAGGAGATAGCATCCTCATTTACAGAGAACGTCCTTGAAGTTAAAAATAATTATGAATCAGTCAGTAATCCTTGTGTCTCTCCCTTCATTTGAGATCAAAAAGAAAAAAAAAATTGCCAGACTAGGAGACTGCACTCGCATATGCTTTATGGCCGACGGCAATGAGGACTCAGTCCCCGAAGGCTGACAAATCCCTTTCCTGGCGTTTCGAAATGCTACGGATCAATTCCGCATTCCTACAAGTCTTGTCTTCCTACAATTGTCATTATTATAGCCTAGTCCCTCATGAGAACATGCTCAGGGCTCAGTTGCCCAAATGACAGAGAGAGAGAGAGAGAGAGAGAGAGAGAGAGAGAGAGATATCAACAACGCTTGCTTGTCTCTGAAATGTGAAATGAGAGTAAAAGTAAACCGAAAACGAAAATATTATATTTGGTAACTAGTATTGACTAAAAAAATAAAAGTACTGAAATATTATGAGAGCGCAGTATGTCAGGGGACGCAAAGACCCTCCAAAATTAATTGTAGTGATGCTCAAAGTTTCTTAATGAAATTAATATTGGGGAAAACAGCGCATATTAACATGAGATCACACACACATATATAAATATAAATAAAATATATATATATATATATATATATATATATATATATATATATATATATATATATAGTATAGTATATACTATTTTATACAGTAATTTAGGAATCACGAAAATGCTTCCACTAATGAGTGCAAGACTAATGAACATTTAGAAGTTATTTTTCTTGAAGTAGACATTTTTCAAGCTCAAATGTTTGGACGTGCAAATGCTTTTTTTAAGATTAAACGTTTCTAAAGTATCGATGCTTTCCAGAAAAAACGTTTCTTTACAACATAAGGTTTTTTTTTAAATGGAAATGTTTTTCACATGATAGGTTTTTTTAAGCAAGGATCAATGAGACGGGGTAACCTTGGTGCCAATTACAGCCCAGGCCAGACGAGAAAAAGGACGGCAGTGGAGTGCCCTTCACTATGAAGGGCGCCATAACTTGTCTCTTGAAAGGGACAGAGGCTACGCCGTTGGGGAAAACGAAAGCAAGGGGAAAATTCCAAATTTTGAACTGACGAGACGAAAATGGCTTTCAAAAGCAGAAAATGATGTGAGAGAGAGAGAGAGAGAGAGAGAGAGAGAGAGAGAGAGAGAGAGAGAGAGAGAGAGAGTGTTCCCATCTTGATCTTCTGTGGAGCCGGACCTCATTATTTTCTGCTCTTTGAAACCCATTTTCGTCTCGTCAGTTCAAAATTTAGAATTCTCCTCTTCCCTTCGTTTTCTCCAGCGGCGTGGCCTTTGTCCCTTTCAAGAGACAAGTTGTGGAACCCTTTATAGAGAAGGGCAGACCGCCTTCATTGTCATCCTTTTTCTCGTCAGCCTACACCGCCCCCCCCCCTTTTTTTTTTCACACACTTCCTTACTCCTACCACAGCAGTTCTTCTCTAGTTATTTCTACTGTAGTTTTTGTTTGTTTAATGTTTTTACGTTGCATGGAACCAGTGGTTATTCAGCAACGGGACCAACGGCTTGACGTGACTTCCGAACCACGCCGAGAGTGAACTTCTATCACCAGAAATACACATCTCTCACCCCTCAGCGGAATACCCGAGAATCGAACTCGCGGCCACTGAGGTGGCAGGTCAAGACCATACCGATCACGCCAATGAGGCGCTTTCTACTGTAGTTGAGTCACATAATCGTACCTAAGGAATTTTATACGTTATCGACAACTTTGTGCTGTTAGGATATTCATAATTCAGTTCAGTACACATACACATACACATAATGTGCATATTACACACACACATATATATATATACATATATATACATATATATAATATATATATATATATATATATATATATCTATATATATATATATATACTAATGTTACATATGTGTTTGTGTATTAAACTGAATGACGAAAACTCTAACAGCAAAAAGAATTCGACATCATCTATGAAAATTCCTTGGGTACGACGATGTGACTCAACTACAGTAGAAACAAATGGAGAACTGCTGAGGTATGAGTTAGAAAGTGTGTGATCAGGGGTGGGTGGGTAGGGGATTTGGGGGGGGGGGAAGGGGGGGAACTGAGACGTAAATAAGGCATGGAAGTTTTAAAAGGGGGAGGGAGGACCGAGGCCTTTAAAAATGGGTCTTAAGCCAATCAGTGTCAGAAGTGTCAGAAGTTTGGGAGCCATAACGAGCACTCAACTGGGCAACGGAGCGGGAGAGCGAATACAATCGATCCCACTAACGAGGCATTAGATCTGATGGCTTACTCTCTCTCTCTCTCTCTCTCTCTCTCTCTCTCTCTCTCTCTCTCATGGACTATTGCTCAATAAAAAAAAAAACTCGGCAATGGGAAGAAAGCAATGAAAAGATTAGAAAGTGGCGGAAGCAGGTGGAAAAATTATTGTATGGTTTGTTTCAAATATACTCGTTTAAAGAAAAGCTCTCAGCCCCTTAAATATATTTCTGTGTTAAATCTCTGGGCAGAGCTCCCAAAAAAAGTAAAGGATAAGCAACCAAGACACAAGCCATTGCAAGGAACATGTAAAGTACACACACAGATCATGCGGTCACTTACTCCGTTAAGTGTTTCGTTTTGTTTTGGCCATAAACCGGAGAAAAAAAAGCCACGACAAACAAGCCCATGGTCACCCTCCGAGTATCATTGCATCACACAAACCGCAGCCTCTGTAAAGAGATTCTGACCTCCGACGGAAGGAAGCTGAACTGCTCTCGAATTCGTTCGGTCCCTTCACATGCATGCACGAATGCGCCTCGCTGCCGAATTCCCGAGATTCATCTCTTTTAGATAAGAGTGATTCGTGGGAGTAGGTTCCTGTTTCCTGATAGTAGCAATTATGACCTGGACCATCGACGAATGGTCTCTTGCTTCTTCTCACTTCTTCGTAAGTTGTATTTCAACAGAGATACCTTATAATTCACAACTGATCCCTGGTTCTCTTTAACTGCCCAGAGCAACCAGATTCGCTGAAGAGCAGAAGCTCCAGTTATGCAGTAAATGTGCCTCGCTGTCAAACTTTCCAGTTCCGGAGTTCTTTTATTCCTGACACCGTTGGACTGTGGAAGAACAGCCTCCCTGAGGATGTCGTGCTACTGGAACTGCAGAAGGGCAAGCGAGGATGCAATGCATTCATACCCTCATACTATTCTTCTTGCATCTTAATACTTTTTATCTATTTATCTATTTATTCATATTTATTCTTTTTTTATTTGATACTTTGAATTCCCTCTTTCTTTATTCTTTGGAAGCTTGAATTTCAAGTCAATGGTCCCTGTGGGCATGTTCCATATGAATAGGTTTCATCTACTGGGTAATAATAATATATAATAATAATAATGCACTGTTATTCGCTTTCGCAATAAAGGCCTGTGAGTGGCTAAGCGCTGGGGAAAATGAGATCATTCAGCGCGGAGAATTGAGACGAACGCTGACAAATGAATTGTTAGGAGAGGGTGAAAAAAGTAAGATGGAAGAAAGCGATCATGAACGGAGGTACAGTAAAAGGAATGGAAGCGGTTAGAGCTAAGGAACGCCGTGTGGTGCACTGATGGCAATAGCCCCCCCCTCCTCTCCCGGGCAACAGGACCCGCATAATCTACCTCTCGGGAAAATGTGTAAAACATCCGCAACTCACTAATTAGCACAAGTGGTCCTCGTCAACCTCTGACGCCTCAAAACGATTCTGTCATAAGGGGATTTATTAGCAAGGGTTGGTCTAAAGATGATTTAGTTAAACATATTAACAACCACAGATACCATTCACATAGTTTTCATTAATACAATTTACCATATTCTTCACCTATAAAAAATTCTCTCTCTCTCTCTCTCTCTCTCTCTCTCTCTCTCTCTCTCTCTCTCTCTCTCTCTTCTCTCTCTCCTCTCTATCTCCTCCTCTCTCTCTCTCTTCCTATAGTGTGTGTGTGTGTGTTGGGAGGTTTAAAAATCAGCTCTTTCTTCTATCCTCCAACACAGGAATTCCCATTAAAAGTCTATCATCAAAACGAACTTCAACAAAACGAACTATAAATTTCTCGTATTCAACGCGGTTAAATATAACATTATTCATCAAAACAAACCACTTTGTATCTATAATCCCCAGCCGTAATCCTACCCACTAAAAGCAGGATTAAAAGAGACAATTCCCTCAGGTGATTACTGTGATACACAGTTATAAAACACAACACCAATCCACTTATGCCGACATCACAAATAATAATAAAAAAACAAACATTCACGGGGACAAATCTAAAGGTCGACTTCTACCATCGCTGAGACACTAATACAGAGAGAGAGAGAGAGAGAGAGAGAGAGAGAGGAGAGAGAGAGAGAGAGAAGAGAGAGAGAGAGAGAGAGAGAGAAAGCGGGGCGGACCGCAATGCAGCTGAGTCAAAGTTCTTCACCGTCGCCAGCCACCAGACCATGGCACCAACACATTTCCCCTCCCCTCCCCCCAAAAGCCTACCCGAGCGGACGGACTCCTCCGTCAGCCGGGCCGTGGCCTTCATCTCGACCGTAGAGTTACGAGGATCTCTTCAAGGAGCGAATAAAAATGTCTTCTTCCTCAGCCAACAGCAAAAAGAGTGTCGACGGAAAGCGAAACAGTGTCTCTGGATATGATGCAATGGTTGTCACATAACAACATATTCCCTCCCAGAGCTATGCGGTCTTTGTCATTTTTTCATTGTTCTACTGATATCATCTCGTTAAAAAAAGGCTATGTTATGAAGTATAAGTTTTAAAAATACATGAAAGGAGGAATACCGCCCGGTGAGATTGATCGTCGACGATAACCCAAACAAGAAGCCTATGGGAAAAAAAATATATATATATATTTTTGGGGGGAAATAAGCGATGATTAATTCCTCACGAATATAGAGCCAAAGTGAACAGCATGAACCACACCACCATCAAAGTGAAGAGCGACTTTAAATAAGTCAAAAAGCTATGATAACAATAAAGGATGAGATAATAATAGCTAGAGACAGATAAATGTCAACTCGGCTTTAAAAGAGAATATTCGTCAAAGAGCGTGATACACGTATATGTGTGTATATGTGTGTGTGTGTGTATATATATATATATATATATATATATATATATATATATATATATATATATATATATATATATATTTACTATTAGACCTTTTCACCAAACTCAAATCTAAGACGAAAAACCAACGAGTCATCCGGGAGGCTACTACCAAATCTCTTGTGCTGTTTATCATCCGATATCACTGAATCATTTCTTAAACGGAAAACGAAAAAAAAAAAAATCAAACGACAAAAGATATGTACAAAATGGGATCATTAAGTTGTATTGTTATCTTCAGAGAAGAATCTTATCAGCCACGATTGAAGCTCATCTTTCGACTCATTTTCCTCCAACTGAATATTATAATTCGCTGGACCACGAAAGTCCCGCATTACCGATACAAGGAAGTTCCTAGTTGGACGAGTGGTTTTCGCGCTCGGCTACCATTCCGGTGGTCCTAAGTTCGATTCTCGGCTCGGCCAACGCGGAATCAAGAGTCATTTATTTCTGGTGATAGAAATTCATTTCTCGATGTAATGTGGTTCGGATCCCACAATGAGCTGTAGGTCCCGTTGCTAGCTGACCAAATTGGTCCTGGCCACGTAAAAATATCTCATCCTTCGGGCCAGCCCTAGGAGAGCTGTTAGTCAGCTCAGTGGTCTGGTAAAACTAAGATATACTTTTAACCGATACAAGGAGAGCGAAGTCAGAGCCGACGAACATCTTGACTCGCTAAGCGAAGGGAGGAGGAGGAGGAGGAGAACTTCACTTTCAGACAGAGGAGGAGGATTCCACTCACTTGAGACGACCGATGCCATCAACATTTAAATCAATTCATGGCAGTGATTTTCAGTAAGGAAACAGCCATGTCACAGCTTAAAGCTGAGCTTAGACGGCTGGCTTGCTCGTGACGGCTCCGTCATGCTGGTGGTGGTGGTGGTGGTGATGATGATGATGATGATGATTTTGCTGTTGCTGTTGATTTTGCTGTTGCTGTCGATTTAGGAAGGTGGTCTTATTACGCCAGCACGGGCTCTTCATGATGGTACTGGCTTCTTCACACAAATATTTGTCCGTTGACGTTTCCGTGCGGACTTCTGAGGTAGGAAATGATAAAGATGAATGTGACTCTTTGCAAGTTCGGTCATAAAGATGAAAAAAAACAATAAGCTGTGTGAGTGGATGACTACGAATAGATCAGAATAGAATATAGAATTGAGGCCAAAGGCCAAGCACTGGGGCCTATGAGGGCAATTCAGTGCTGAAACCGAATTTGACAGTAAAAAGTTTTGAAAGGTGTAACGGGAGGAAAAAACCTGGCAAATGCCGTATGAATCAATTGTTAGGAGAGGGAGGAAAGTAAGATGGAAAAAAGCGAATATGAGCGGAGGTACAGTAAAAGGGAGGAAAAGGGCTGCAGCTATTGGACGAAAGGACGCTGCAAAGAACCTGAAGTCATGTCTAACTGACGACCCTAACCCTCTACAAGGTGCATGTATGTGTGACTATACAATATTATTGTGTGTGTTTGTGGTGAATACCAGCAAAACTGCATCAGATGAACTACATTGTATATCTAATCGTCCGATGAAAGTCACTTTTGTAAAGTGAACAGTATATAGTATATTCCGAAGGGAATTTCGTAATAGTTTACATATTTTTCCCGCAGCACACTGAGTGGGGCTTATATGTTTCTCAATTGACAGATGTGGAAGGGTTCTCCATGATTTCCGGGGTGGGGGGGGGGGGGGGTGGGGGGAATGGGAATGTGGGGGGTGGGGGGAGAATTAAGTACTGACGTCATTGCTTCTCAATTACGCGGATCTCTTGCCTGATACAACGGACAAAATGGCAAAGCACCACCAACGGATTAAACTTTGCTTTGTCAAAACAACTCACACACACACACACACACACACAGATCTTTTTCTCAGATCACATTCAAAATATGAAGTTTTCATTCAATTTGAAGTTTATGTCCATATGCCATCAGCCTCCATAAAGTGAACAAGAAGACTTCTCGTAAATCTTGACATGGAATTTAGCCTCTACATTCTAGTTTCCATGATGATTTTAGTATAACTTAGTCAAATGATGATGATCAGTTCAGATCCTGGGTGTGGTAAGTTTGTTCCCCCAAAATTCGTCGGTTCCTTACGTCACAAGGTGATTTGCTGGCACAGTGAAACTGTAAAAGTGTCAAACACTACGACTGGTAAATGGCAATAGGTCACACACATACAGTGTCAGGAACTCCAAGTGGTAAATGGTACTGGGTCACACATAAACAGCGGCAAAGAATACGAATGGTAAATGGCATATGGTCATACACAAACGGTGGTAAATGACACTGGGTCACAACCAACAGTTACAAAAACTCTAAATGATAAATGGCACTCGGTCACACACAAACAGTGCCAAAGACTCTGAGTGGTAAATGGCAATGGGTTACAAACATAAACAGTGTCAAAGACTCTAGTGATAAACGGCAATGGGTCACACACAAAGTGTCAGGGGCTCTGTGTGGTAAATGGCAATGGGTCACGCACAAACAGTTCCAAAGACTTCGAGTGTTAAGTGGCAATGGGTCACACACAAAGTGTCAGAGACTCAGTGGTAAATGGCAATGGGTCACACACAAACTGTGTCAAAGACTCTGAGTGGTAAATGGCACTAAGGTTACATAAACAGTGACAAGGGCTGGGTTGCACACAAACAGTGTCAGGAACTCCAAGTGATAAATGGTACTGGGTCACACATAAACAGTGGCAAAGAATACGAAGGGTAAATGGCACATGGTCATACACAAACGGTGGTAAATGACACTGGGTCACAACCAAGTTACAAAAACTCTGAATGATAAATGGCACTGGGTCACACACAAACAGTGCCAAGACTCGAGTGGTAAATGGCCGTGAGTCACACAAAGTGTCAGGGCCTCTGAATGGTAGAGGACATGGTCACACAAACAATATCTTGGACTCTAAGAGGTAAATGGTAATGGTTCAAACACAAAAAGTGTCAAAGACTGTGACTGGCAAATAGCACTGTGTAGGTCACACATAAACAGTGACAAGGACTGAGTGGCAAATGGCTCCAGGCCACGCTCAAACAAAGACACGGACTGAGTTATAAATGGCTCTGGGTCACACACAAACAGTGCCAGGGGCTCTGAGTAGTAAATGGCACTGAGTCACACACAAACAGTTAGGTACATGGACACTAAGTGTAAATGGCACCAGGTCACACACAAACAGTGCCAAAGGCTCAAGTGGTAAATGGCACTGGGTCATAAACAAGCACAGTCAACGACTTCAGTGCTTGGATAAGCGTCAGGACAAATTCCAAAAGTGTTTATTGTCCCTATCCTTGAGTAGTACAGAAGTTGGTAGTTCAGAGTCAATAGGATTCTGGCTGTAAAGTCGATAAGCAACGCCACATAATCACATGGTTCCTTGATTTAAATTGCCACGATGACATCTCCGTGATTTTCACGTATATCTGGATACATTTTTCAATGAAGTCCCTCAAATTTTAACTGAAATAATGAAAACGTATGTTTTCATTTGAACGACACGTTAGGGGCTAGATATAAATCGATCTCATTTCTCTACCCACCGAGCACCTTATGCCTCAACTAATTACCAGGAAGGGTAGTTATGTTCCGGATCAAGAAGCAACGTCAGACCAATTAAGAAAACAAACACAAGGAAATTGACATTAACGCAAATACCACTTCGTTGATCTTTGATAAAACGCACCAAAGATAGACAAAGCCAAACTTGCTGGGTAATGTAACATGTTGTGACGGACGAAAAGGTGTATGACGTCTAATCACATCCAAGCGGTCATTAGGAGATATATTTTTAACGTTAATAATACATTTCCGACACCTAATCCAGACTCTTAATTAGCACTTTGATGCCTATATTCATATCTGTCCTCCGCATAACAAAATATTAAACAACAACCTTACTTCAAAACATCCTTTATTGCGCTGGTCGACCACGGATTTAAGGGATTAAAAGCAGTCACATAAAATTAAATTATCATTAATACGTGTACTTAAATCTTGAGAAATGATTTATAACATTAAAAGTTTAAAGTTTAAAGTTTTATAACATTAAAGTTTAACTGTGGAATTTAAACTTTAATGTTATAAAACTTTAAACTTTTATAACATTAAAGTTTAAATTCCACAGTTAAACCACAAAATAATTTAAAAGATATATTTCAACACAGTAGAGTTGACATACTCCAACTTACGTGGAAATAATTAAATAATAACACCGTCAGTAGCATGAATGACACAAGCTAACACGATCCATAAACGGCTAAGGAGTCCACACACCACAAAATGCTCGATATTCTGGATGAACATTCGTCAAACGAAACTGGACTAGGAATAGAAATGTTCATTTTGAACCGAAGAAAAGAGGCTGCATCTATGTATGTCTGAGCAATGATCACTTGCAGTGAGATGAGACCCAACGGGAGCTTCTAACAAGAACACAAAAGGCTTCATATAGGTACGTATAGGTATATGGTTGATTGATTGATTTACAGATTTTAGGCGCACATGCCAAGCACTTGGGCAACTATGACCACTCAGCGCTTAAAATCAAACATTAACTTAGCATAACTTAGCTCAAAATCATCAAAAAGTATACCTAATTAATATATGTATATAATATATAAATATATATATATATATAGATTCATATATATATATATATATATAACAAATATCATATATATGTGTGTGTGTGTGTGTGTATGTATAACTGAATCACGAAAGTTAGGAACGTGATAAATCCATAAATAAAGACATATGCCACATAAGAAAATAAACAACGGAGCATCTGCGAGACCTTTCGACGTCCAAACGTCCTTTACTAAGCAGATGAACAGTTCATCTGCTTAGTAAAGGACGTTTGGACGTCGAAAGGTCTCGCAGGTACACCGTTGTTTATTTTCCTTCGTGACATATGTCTATATATATATATATATATATATATATATATATATATATATATATATATAGTCTTCAATACTAATTAAATAATCTGTAAAATTTGATAAGAAGCTAAATTCTCGAATAAAGTCAGTTTACCTTAAAAACAACATCAGATTACTGATGTAACAATTGTTATCTAATTACAGGACCTCAAGAATGTTTCCACAGATCGCGTTCGCCATCGTCACGTTCAGGTAAATATTTACAACGTTCTTATCGGTACATCAGTTGTTTCCACAAGACTCTAACACACAAAATAGAGAGAGAGAGAGAGAGAGAGAGAGAAGAGAGAGAGAGAGAGAGAGAGAGAGAGCCTAGGATTGGCGAAAGGAAGGATAGAAACGTCTGTTAAAGCCATCCTCGGGTCGTCAACACGACGCGAGATGAAAGAAGCGGAGCCAAGAAAGCAAGGAAAAATGAGACGTGGAGAGAGAGAGAGAGAGAGAGAGAGAGAGAGAGAGAGAGAGAGAGAGAGAGAGAGAGACTATCAGCGCAAGAACGCTAGGGCCAAATTCAAAGTTGACGAATCAAAAAAAGGTCTTGAAAGTCCAGTTGGTGATACAAGAAAGGCGATGATGTCGTCTCCTGAATAATAAGAATTTTTCCGAATGCTATCCTTCAGAAATGCGTATAACAACCTTTTAACAAAGATATACAGTACAAACACTAAACAAACAAAAGGATAAACACACTAGAAGTTACAAATGAGGTCAATTCTTGGAATGAGGAGTAACTGCACATCATCGAATCTTTCGGGGTTTGTTATCTGGGACTAATGTTCCTTGGGGGTCACTATCTTGATGATATTGACAGTCTTTTGTCCTCGTTTTTATGGTCATCCCCAACGGGCTCGTACCAAACACGCCAAAAAGGTGGATACATACCCTTGGAGGTCACTATCTAGGAAAGATCCAAAATATCTAATGTAAAAAAAAAATGTGAAAATAAATGAGCAAATGAAAAGAAACCTAAGCAAAACAAATGCTAGGCTGAAACAGGACCAGAATAATGAAGTACAACACTCGTTCGAGCTGAACGCATAAGAAGTCAGTCATACGGCTGAAGCGTAGCTAAGCAACGTCTCGAGGTCATATACCTTTCCATCATGGTCACAGCAGGTGTGAGCACGGGCCATCATCTTGGCCAATTCCTGTCTGCCGTCTCTAGACCTTGATTCCGGCATACCTACGCTTAGCAGTTACTGGCTACACAAAGACGCCTTCCCACAAATGAACCTCTATTGGCCGTCGCGCACAATTCAAGGTACCTCTTGAGAGAGAGAGAGAGAGAGAGAGAGAGAGAGAGAGAGAGAGAGAGAGAGAGAGAGAATTTAAGCCAAAGGCCAATCGCTGGACCTATGAGGTCATTCAGCGTTGAGACGGAAACTGAGAGTAGAAGGGTTGAAAGGTGTAACAGGAGAACAGCCTCTCAGTTGCTATTAATCAATCGTTAGACGAGGGTGGAAAGTAAGATGGAAGAAATAGAATATGAAATGAGGTACAGATAAAGGTATGAAAGAGGTTGCCGCTAGGGGCCGAATGGACGCTGCAAAGAACCTTAAGTAACGCCAACAGCAGGCCCCTACAGAGAGAGAGAGAGAGAGAGAGAGAGAGAGAGAGAGAGAGAGAGGGGGGGGGGGGGGGAATTGATTGAAAATCCTTCTGGCGTCGCAACTACTGAGTTACTGACGACTCCGGAGGTAGGTTACTCATCAGTGCCCCTACCCCGTGTGGCTACGGTCTTTACTTGTAAATAGTATACCCATGTCGTCAAAAATGACGGTAATGTAAATAAGAAGGAAGTCGAGTTTCGGCACTGAATACGAGATACCTCAAACTGATCAGTGATCTTCATGGTATTGGGGTCTCTACAATGATCGGCAGCTCTGTATCTTGGCTCACCGGGAAGGGGGGGAAAAAGAAGAAGCAGCAGAGAGAGAGAGAGAGAGAGAGAGAGAGAGAGAGAGAGAGAGAGAGAGAGAGAGAGAGGGAGATTTAATAAACCATTTAAACTTTTCATTTGAAAGCTAAAACAAATTTCTTTGACCCCCTCCCCCTCCTTCTCTCTGGATGAACCCAGCCCCAAGGGCGATAAACCAATTTCCAATCCCCCTGACTCTCTCTTGGCCAACAGATATCTACTCTCCCAAAACGCCCACAGCAGGGGGACACTGCAACGACCTTCGACATAAGAGAAAAACTCTGGCTCGCAAATAACGCTAGAGAGAGAGAGAGAGAGAGAGAGAGAGAGAGAGAGAGAGAGAGAGAGAGAGAGAGAGAGAGAGAGAGAGAGAGAGAGAGAGATACTCAATAAACAAAATCCTTAAGATTAATCACGATTCCACTGGACCCGGCAAAAGCAGAAAGGAAAACACATTACAGCCACGGGAGAATAGGCTCATTCAGCAACCTCCAAAACCCCATCGTTCTACGAATATTCAGCTTCGAAAAACAAAAATTCTCATTTTCATTATTTAAACCAAACCTGAACCTCACTTACCCTGTCACAGCTTGAATGAGCTTTGCATAACCCTTCAAAGGTCAATGAAGTCAAACGAAACGAATTATTCTTCACAGAAGAGAACCATTGCAAATGACACTGCCTTTGTTAGACTGAAGAGATCTAAACAAAATGGGTTTCGTGTCCATTTATTCCATATCAGATCTCGGACAATAATTGTCGGAGTGTTATGCTATGGAATGTCGATCAGTTATGAATACCACGCTCACTTGAATACCTAGAACCTTGAAATTTAGCCAAATTCGTCAAAACTACAGACGGGGAAGAGGGTTAACCGTCGACGTCAAGCTTACTATAGGAGCGGCAGGTAACAGCTTTACCTTTTCCAAAATCAGTTAAGAAGAGGCTTATGGCTGTCTCTGACGAATGACGTGTTGATCTTATATTGAAAACCTTGATGTGAATTTACGGCTGACTAGCAAAACTGCAGCGGCAAAGCTATCTGGAATTTAAGCTCGCCAAAGAATAACGGATTTCAAGGAACTTCGCTTTTTCTAGTCTAATCACAATCGCCGAGTCATTTTTTACAGCCACCATGCCTCGACATCATAGTAAATCCTTTGGTACCTCGTCATTTTTATTAGAATAATAAAGGGTATTCTTTTATTTTTTATTTTCTTTACTTCTTTTAAGTCAATGTTGAGGCCACCAAATAACTCCTTTCCAACGGAACATTCTCTGTCCTAATTCCACCACGGAAACAATATCTCGGGGATCGAAGCAGCAAAACGGTCAGAAGAGATTTTAATTTCCCACAATGGGAAATCATTTGCAGACTCATTCAAGATCACGGACAACGCGGTATTGTGACTTCAGTTGACAAAAAGCACGCGCCTCTCCCACATCCAATGCGAGTAAGTACTATACCGAAATCCCCCGCCAGAGGACTTCCGGTCGCGTGCGTGAAATTGCAAAGACTCGTGAGCTCTAGCGAGAGAATGAGGAAGTTGACAGATACAGCAAAAAAGGCCTTTTCAGCTGCCAAATAATGCTTTGAGTTGCTTCGACTATTTAAGTAAGACTCAGAATGATCACAGAAAACGATTTACCAAAATATATCCAAAGATATACGAAGAGAAATCCCAATGGCCGACGCAGCACTATGCACAGCAATTAACGCGACAGCAGCTGTAATAACAGCGACAGGGAGACCAAGCAAACGCTTCTGTATATAACCCGTGACTGACTCCTCAGCTAACGACCCCCATTGAAAGCCTTCGACGAAATGGATTTACATCTAAGAAACAACAAACAGAATATTGCATGCATTTCCTTACCTCTGGGATGGATTTAAATTGAGCCAGCTTTGTGCTGGCACGGGCTCTTGTGCTACAGCAGCCAGTAAAACCTCTCGGTGTCGCTAAATACTGTTCGTGAGGCCCTATTCAACTTTGAGGAGTCACATAAGCTTTGCCTATATCCATGTGTCTACCACATATAGTAATCATGTAAGTATGTGTATGTTTGGATCGTCTCACGGAATGAGAGGGAATCCAACAAACAACAAGACGCAAAATCCACATACCGAACGAACAGTTTTCGTCGCACATATATGTAATAGGTAAAGTAAAACGCATCCTTGTTCAAAATTCTCCGCTACTGATCACCGGGAGGTTTCGTTCCCCCCCTTGAAACAAGGACAGACACATGCCAATCATTATTCAAATCACTACCATTCACTGCAGGGAGATTTCATTCCTCTGAAACCGACGCAGATGTATACATCAATCAGACTATCGACTGGATGGTAGGTCCTCTGTTCTGTAGCTTGCTCACTCCGGCACAGAGGCAGAAATATCGGTTCCAATGAGAAGTATTTTCCACTCCTAAGCATAGCCTCCCCTATGTCACCTGGGTCATTTCATTTAATGTTGACAGCGTCATTCAACTATTTGTGAGATAAGGGAAATATCTAAGGACTCGATCCTCCTCCCTGACATTATATAGTTTGTTTTGTTTGTTTGTATGGTGTTTTAACGTTGTATGGAACCAGTGGTTAGTCAGCAACGGGACCAACGGCTTTACGTGACTTCCGAACCACGGCGAGAGTGAACTTCTATCACCAGAAATACACATCTCTCACCCCTCAATGGAATGCCCGAGAATCGAACTGGAGGTACAGCGAAAGACATGAAAGGGGTTACAGCTGGGAGTCGAAGGGACGCTGCAAAGAACCTTTAGTAATGCCCACAGAGCACCTCGTGAGACCGCACTACTGTATGGTCTTGGCCTGCCACCTCGGTGGCCGCGAGTTCGGTTCTCAGGCATTCCACTGAGGAGTGAGAGATACGCCAATTTTGGTGATAGAAGTTCACTCCCGACATGGTTCAGAAGTCACGCAAAGCCGCTGTTCCCGTTGCTGAATAACCACTGGTTCCACGCAACGGGAAAACACCACACAAAACAAACAAACAAAAACACACAAACCTAAAATTCCAAGTCCACGAACGAAATGTGAGCATTAGCGGCGGTACATAACTAACTCTCCTTCGCTTTATCTGCAAAGCCATAGATAATAAACCTTCTGCATTGTAGTGAGCCTTCCCTGGAAGCCAGCCTGCTTACGAGACGCAGTCCATTACTACCACTGTAATATCAACGGAGCCACGACATGACTCCCCCGAAAACCACCAGTCTCTAATTGGACCTTCAAAATGAACCTGAGGGAAAATGCCTTCGTAAATTTCCTCTTTTTACTCCCATCAGCTTCCCTCTCAAGGGGGGGAGGGGGGAAGGGGGGGCTTGTTATTCTCAATTTAACAATCTCTCTCGGGATAATAGAAGAGCTGAGGATGGGGGGGGGGGGGGGGGGGGGGGGGGGTGAGGACGTTGCTGCTCCTACCATCACCACTAGTCTCCCTCTTTTCCCTCTGACCAACCGATTTTCGTCGCGTCGTCTACACGTACAGAAATTCGCTCCTTTTTACTGTACCTCCTTTCATATTCTCTTCCTTCCAACTTACTTTCCACCCTCTCCTAACGATTGATTCACAGTGCAACTGCTCTGGGGTTTTCCTGCTGTTGCACCTTTCAAACTTTTACTGTCAATTTCCGTTTCAGCGCTGAAGGACCCCACAGGTCCCAATGTTTGCCCTCAACTCAACAAATAATGAAGAATAATTCTCTCTCTCTCTCTCCCCTTGTTACTTAATGAAGACAAAGGCCTTGCCAGCATGCTTACGTCCACACATTCAGAAACACAGAGGCGGCGCGAACACACTAATGACAGTCCCGTGCTTCTTCTACATTACCCAACCCATACATAAGCTCCGGCGCTATGGCGATAGTCATTAGGCCTTTTCTTCGGAGCAGCCGTATCGCGCGATCTGTTGCTTTCGAAATCCCTGGCAAATCCTCTTAAGGGCTCAAAAGAGAACAGAAAAAGACTATTTTAAGGGAAGAGGGACCCATAAACCCGTAAGAGTTTCAAAAGTAGGTAACTCTTTTAATTCACTCCAAACGATCTTAAAAATACCAAAAACAATATACAAATAAAAAATCTTACCGGTACACTAAGAGAATATTCGCTGTTTAAAATTCCATCAAAAATAGATGAATATAATTGTATGATTATCATAGTCCACTTTGCCTCACATTAGCGCTCACCTTCACGGAGGAATGTAACTCATCCTGTACTCGGGGACATTTTCCTTTAACATGGCGTGTTCCGACCTCGGCTTACTCGGGACGCATGCTAAAATCTACGGTCAAATAGTACGTTGTTTCACCAACGAAAATTAAAATAAATATAGGTTATATTTTATTAGAAATAATTATTCTATACCATTTAACATGCACGTCATTTATTTTTGTTTTTAAATTTTAATTCTAAAAAAAAATCATAAATATCCTATCCAAAAATTCCTATATCATTAACTCGACTTTTAACACTTTTAGACTTTTACATAGGTCTTTCCTAACCCCCCAAAAAAACAACAACAACAACAACAACAGTGGTTTGCAGGCTTACTCCCCGAATAAGCGAAAATGGCTGGCTTCCGGACCAGAGTTTTATCGGTTTACATGCTGATGGCGTCTAGTCTTTCGTGATCACCTCTCTAGTACAGACTTTACATAATATATATATATATATATATATATAATAATATATATAGATATATAGATATATCTATATATAATATTATATATATATAATATATATATATATATATATTATATATATATATATAATTTGTGAGAGAGAGAGAGAGAGAGATGCACGCTGACCCCTGGTCCTGTTTTTCTGCTTCTAATGTGAAGTTTTTCATTTTCTAAACACTTGTTGGAGGAACTCCAATTTCATTGCCAGTCTTGTCCAGGAATGCCTCGTTGATTGCAATAGCCTTAAAGCCAGCCCCATTCACCGTCTTTGTCTTACTGCCTAATGACTGAGCAGATAATGAATGGGGCCGTCAAGGGAAAACTACCTGACGATGTCGCTGTCATTATGTGAGCAGAATGTAGAAGTGTCTTTCAAGGACAATAGTCTGCAAGCACTTTGTCGACAAGGCGGATACCTACTTGCCATTCCTGAAGGCTGGGCAAATCTGACGTGTTTCAAAATGAGACACCATTTGAATTTGTAAAGCATAATTTGTTGAGTACGTCAAGAATCAGTTCGACTCCCGAACGTGTTTCAGTAAGTAACCCGTTATATAATTAATTTTATTTATTCATTTGTTTTTCTTTTTTTTTAGACGAGTGTTCAGTTTCTGCCTTCAGCCTGTTTATAAGTGTGTCGGTACTGTCATCAAAAGGATTACACAAAAATCGTACCACAAATTAAGCTACATATGTCACTTAGAACTACTTAAGATATGGTCTTTGATCGCTATTATTTTTACAATACTATTCGGTATTATAAAATAAACACACACACATACATATATACTACACTATAATATATATATATCTATATATATATATATATATATATATATATATATATATATATATATAATATAATATATATATATATATATATATATATATATATATATATATATATATATATATATATACACACACATACATATATATATATATATAAAACTCCTGTAGAAGCGGCTAAGGGACAAGAATCCTCCGAGTTCGACTCGACAGTTCACGAATTTTTTTAGAACAACTAATCTTCGCGCCAGAACATTCACCACAACACTTCGCGTAAGAGGCAAGTGACAAGTCAGGTTTTCTTCTTCTTTTAAGCGTCCCTCGTCTTACGGGTTCTTTGGCCAATCGCAGGAAATATTGGCAACCGACGGATGTCACCAGTCCACTCCAGATGTGGATCCGGAACTCCAGAACTATGAGTTCGACGAAGCAGACCTCATCATGACAATGCACACCAAACTCACGAACGCACATATATCTACATACGAGATGAAGAGTACTATTAAAAGTCACTTAATGACTGAGTGTTCACAAGTCTTAAGAGAAAAAATTTCCTCCTACCAACAAGGGGATAACACTGAAGAGCCATGGACGCCATATACCGGTACATTTGACAAAAACGGATCGATAATTATAATTGAAGAGAGCGTGGCGCACCGTGTGGGCTCGTGGCCATATATATTGCATCTTGCAAACGAGACGAAGGACTCCTGCAACAACCAAAGAGGGGCAAGCCCTGCCCCCTCAGCGCCCAGTACCCCTCCAATCCCTATTAAGGAATGACTGTATGAGCGCAAATTATGGAGGATGACACGGAATCCTTAACAACGCACAATGTACGTTTGTCAGTATGCCTTGGACAGAGACGCAATTACAACCCCCCCCCCCTGCCCCCCAGGGGTTCACACCACACCCAGATCTTTTCATTGGCTTTGTCTTTTATTTACTAAGCTGTGACCAAATCATTTAAAATGCCACGGGCCTTCATTCTCGAGAAACACATCCAGTTTAAAGGAACATGAATGCATTCCATTTCTGAGGACCTGACGACAATGAAGATTTCTTTTTTATCATTCTAACATGTTTTGAAGAAGACTCTTCATGCAGCTGACTCACACCTCAAATGCTGGAGAAAAAACTCGACTTCAATGACATTTCTTGTTCCAGACCTTAGTACTCCATCTCTGACATTGCTAATCATGCACTAAGTGCCCAGAAAACAGAAGTCAGTACACTAAATGCCGGCAAAGGAATGATAAAATTACACAGAAAAACAAGGAAACACAAGTCATTAGGCTAAGTACCCGAACAACCTGTAAATGGGAATATAAACTTTAGGCCAAATGCCAAGCGCTATTAGGCACCTATGAGGAGGTCATTAGCGCTGAAAATTAAATTGAAAGTAAAAAGGCTTTAGGGTGTAACAGAAGGAAAACTTCGCAGTTGCACTATGAAGCAACTGTTAGGAGAGGGTGGAAAGTACGATAATATGAACAGAGATACAGTAAAAGGAACGAAAGGGGTTGCAGCTGGGGGCCGTAGGGACGCCGCAAAGAACCGTAAGTAATGCCTACAGTGCCCCGAGTGAAGTGCATTGACATCATCCATCTCCCTTTGGGTAAAAAAAATCACAAATCAACAAACCAATCCGAAGAAGAACAAGTCAATACACTAAATGGCCAAGCTATAAATTTATAACACCAAAATTCAAAGAAATGAGACATTGCACTAAATGAAACAGAGATCATTGATGCTTCATAAAGAAAGGTCCGGTGAAGTATAATTAGTTAGTTAATCTCACAATCGCTCACCGACGATACGTTTGTAAAACTCTGGTAGCCTATATGTATTTCCTAAAGGAATTATGGTCGAAGTTACTGCTCTGCTCACTTTGTTTGGTTTTATGTACAGCCTTCCACAGGGATGATTCCGTCTCTGGAGGGCCCTTGTAGGCTTTCAAAACAAGCTGCTTCTTTTATTTTATAATTGTTTTTTAGTTTTCTCTCGTCAGTACCGTAGCTCCAGCAGAATAGGAGTCTTTGTTTTTTTGTTTTTGTTTTTTTTTGTTTTTTAATTTGCTTTCTTCTTGTATGATGTTCACTTCAGGCCGTATTATGTTGTATAGTCTTCGTGCACAATGTTCAAATGTTCACTCACCCGACTTACAATTTGTTCTAGCTTAAGATAGTCTATATGCTTCACTTCACAATATTCATTTCAGGTCTAAAGAAGCTTAAGCAGTTTCTCAGAAATCTTGGTTCACCATATTTGAGCGCTTTAAAGACTGTAAGAAGTATTTTGTATTCTATTCTTGCTTTTACTGGGAACCAATGTAGCTCAATGAGTGCCGGGGTTATTCTGTCACGGGAACATCGTCCTTTTATAAATCTGACAGTTCTATTTCGTTCTCAATGAAACCAACGCGAAGGCCCTCTGTGAAATTCCGACTTTACAAATCTCCAGTCTCCGGTTTCATCAATCTCATCAAAGAACAAAGAAAGGCTGGGTTTTCGAACTCAACCGGTGCCCACACTGACAAAGTACTACTACGTATTTTACCAGGGTTTAGCATGCTAGGCATGTCCGAACCATTTACACACTACAGAGAGCCCCTTTCCATCGCATCTACATAAAAGAGGATTAATAATTCCTCTGGTGGCATCACATCTCACTCAATCCCGCCACCTGACTCTTAATATCCTTCTTAAAGTTTGACTCCAAAACCGGCAAAATCGTTTATATTTATTTAACCCTATCAAAGTTCACGCTTGTATAGCAATATAAACCTCAACGTTTTTCAAGCTGTATATTTTACTTTCACCTCCTACATGAATCGCCTATTATTAAAAAAAAAAGAAAAGAGGCACATTACTATCATGACATCTTACCAAACACGGCTGCTGTACAACCACCACCGCAAATGAATTTGAGGCCTTGAAAGCACATTCCTATTCATAAACCAGCCTCGCGCGGCTCCGCACAAGCCTCAGAGTGACGACCTTCACTGCTTCGGCCTCCACCGATTGCTCGTAACATCCTCAAATGACTAATAACTGAATCCCCATCCACGTCATCAGACCACCAAAGCACTGGCTCATCTTGTCACTGGAGCATTTTGAGGCGTCTCGTCTCCTCCCCACACCTACACCTGTGTCGTTCGGTTAAGCGCTCTCGGCTTTGCATAGCAATAGGGACGAGTTTGCTTCCGTTGTCTCTGCGCTCCCTTTGTCAACTGTGTTTTCAAGATAAAAGAAGAAGCAGAAATGCGAACACGACTAAGCTTGCCATTTTCGACTGAACGCTCCAAAAGTCCAGTGATATTTCCGGAAAACGCCGAACCCAGAAAAATATAAGAAAAAGGTTAATAGACACCGCAGAAAACCAGTTCCATAAAGGGCTCTATTATTTATGCTTTCGAATCTGAACGTGCATACTTACGTAACCAAGTCAAGTGGTCTACAATACAATATACCCATATTGTGCAACAGATTTTTCTGAATCTATTCCAGTCAATCTACCAAAATCCGAACCATATCTAATCTCAATTTCATGTTTTGGACACAATAATTTCAACTGCCCTTAATAAAAGAACCCCTGAATCAGATGCAAAACAATTAGGAAAAAATATAGCTTAGCGAGCATCATAGTAGTACTGTTACACTATTATAGAAGGGTAGCATCTGATGTTTGTCCAGTTCGGACTCCCTCTCTCTAGACCAGTCGAAGTTATTTTCAATGGCTGCATACAGAGCCAACCGAGAATAGCGAAACTTTTTTTTTTTTTTCCACGTGTTACATTAGTGTGCTTTGGCCCTTTCGTTCGCCATTTAAAAGCTAATTGCGCTGTTTATTTCGAAGCTCTATATCTAAAACGATCAAAGGTATTCGATGTCAAAGCCCACATTACATGGGACTCGTATGTGCGCAATAACAATGCGCCACTATAATGGGACCGAATTATAAATATCATTGCGTAATCTACGCAAGTGATGACCAGCAAAAATTCCGGTTTTCGTTGTGAAAAAAAAAGGTAACGAAGCTCATAGTATTATTGAGTGTCTCCGATGGGCAACGGCACCATTTCAAAATGGGCAAATTCAATTACGTGAAACATCGGTTGGTTGATGTTTATAATCACCGTCATCGGGACAGCTGATACCAATAGGATCCATCATCGACCAAAAACCGAAGGGGAGAGGGAAAGGGGGGGGAGGGAAAGGGGGGGGAGGGAGGGGAGGGGGGGAGTGTTGTGTTTTTCGCATAGTACTATGTCACTGCATTTAACAAGATCCTTTTATGATTAGCAACACGTAAACAAAATTACAGGACAACAATAATCAGCAGTCAATTAACAAACTCTTATTGTAGGAGGAGTTACAAGGATTAGGATGTCTCAAAGACTTATTAGTCCACCCGAGGAGACATCGTGCGCTCACTTATCTGTAGGAGCAGGTTTTACTGTGAATTCAGTGTCCTAATGATTCTGTCTAGCTTTCTTTTAAACTCTTCTACACTGTTGCGGTTTACAACTTCTGGTGGCAGTTTATTCCACGTATCACGTTTCTTGTAAGTATGATTATCGGGATATCAAAGGATTACTCTCTCTCTCTCTCTCTCTCTCTCTGAATTTCTACAAGGCGATATCTCATTGCTGCAAAACCACGGAACCCCAACAGACTACAACCTCCTACTTTCAATGTGTTCTAGTCATCAATCATCGTATAAGTTAACTGTGTCCCTTCCCCCTCCCCCCGTCATTTCCTCTCTTATCTCAAGTGCACCATTTGTAGCTTACTCTGACGGGGCGGGACCAATGCATTTTCCTAGTTCCCTCTGGAATGACCAATAAGTGTCTTTCTGAAGCTTTCACAAGTCACATCTCTCTTTCAAAAAAAAAAAATAATAATAAAAAAATAAATAAATAAAAAAACTAAATAATTAAATAAATAAAAAAAAAACAGTACTCTTAAACACGCACATTACTTCTCTCTACAACAACTTCCGAAAAACCAGATATTAGCAAGTTACTAGAAAACGGGCGCCAGGGAATTTTAGCCACTGGAAATCCTGGCCTCTGGTTCCGGCCCTCTGAGTGCATCAGTTTCACTGGAAATAATTATGGCTGTAATACCTCATATCACATTCTTAATTACCTATTATCAATGGAACAATAGCAGAGTATAGTCTATTGAAAAACTCATTTTAGGCATAAGCTGCAATCTCTGAGACACCCGCAATTTGTAAGAACCTACGAAAGTAGTCAACCAGCTCAACAGTAACGAGAGAAAGTTACACTAACAAAAAAAGGGAGTTATTCATCTACTGCAACAAATACATAAACTAAAGAGAATTGGTTGTTATAAAACAAATTCACTGACTATAACTCGGTTTTTTTTCCATCTGTCCACCCGCCTGTGGTGTTTGCGTATGGTAACACTGCGTCTCGGTCTTTAGTTAGTTACATTTAGCTTGCATTCAACAATAATAACAATATCCTAGTTCGAATATTAACGGTATAATTCGCATACAGTAAATTATTAAAACATTTTTCAGTTGCAAATTGACACCCAGATATCCTTTTATTTACCTAAAACTTATACATAGCGTAACTATATAAAGCCCGGGTGTCAGTGTTACCATGCGCGACCACCACAGGCGGATGGACAGATGCAAAAAAAAAAAAAAAAAAAAAAAAAAAAAAAAAAAAAAAAAAAAAAAAAAAAAAAAACAGAGTATAGACGCACTGCACTCTATCATGACAATCCAAGAAAAGGGCCAAAATTCAAACTCGTATGAGCTTGCGCTACAATTTATGCACCTGGTAATTAGTCTGTTTAGCATAGTGTTACTCTTTTATTGTCATATATGTTCCTTCTCGTATATTATCTCATTTCGTCATTAAATCGCTGATAATTAACAGCAATACGCCACTACACTATTAATACCACTGCATATAGATTTACGCACAAAACACCATTCTGTATGGTGCAGGCAACGCCCAAATTACAGTGATTTACTAATAAGCATAGCACCTAAACAGTATTTTTATTAATTTGACTGATTTCCAATTAACCCTTCAGTTTCCACTAGCTTTAGCACAAATCTCACAATGACGAAATGCATCCGGATATCGCTGTTCAGTACAAATTTATCCGCTGAAGAACTTCATATATATATGTATGTAGAACTAAGAGCCTACTAAGGGCAGTTAGCACATTAGTAACCAGCATGGAAGACCCACCACTTCTACATCATATTTAAATCAGGTCTTAGATAGTTCAGGAATGCTCATTATAATAACAAAGGTCTACTACTATCTATGGTTAGAATGATTTCCTCTGACTTTGAACGTACAAAATTCCCTTTCTCGACGATACAAAACATTAAAAATAAATTTTAAAATAATGCTTTAGCATTAAAATGTTCTTTAAAAATCATCTTTAACCAGCCCTTTGGAAGGTGGTGCCTTGGTAAAACTGAATGATATCAGCTCTTCTCTAATCGATGGCCCGTAAAGGCTGGCAGAGTCTGGTTACACTTGACTGCTCTACAAACAACTGATGATTACGACTTTTAACTGGTGTCGTGCAATAATGCCTTTTTTTTTTAAATTCAGTTTCATAACGGGTTTGCTTATAAGCAGAACATAAGGGCACAGACTAGCACAAACATAGTGTTCATGACGTCACCCGTTGCTGACATATTCACATGTACTACGTGACACTTTGTAATGATCTATCTGTCAAGAACAATAACGTTACATTACACATTGCAGTACAAACATACAAAGTGCATTCACTAACTTTAGCTCTAAATATAGATAACTCTTCTTGTTTATATTTTCCACATGTGAATCTGAGGGTCGTTTAGTGGGAGAGACTATTTTAGCACTAAAACCATGTTGGAACATAATTATATGCCCAAGTTACCTAGCGTGGGGCATGATCTGGGACACGAGAGAAGCAAAACCGTAATACCTGAAATATATTATATACTGTAATATATATATATATATATATATATATATATATATATATATAGATATATATATATATATATATATACACACACAGAAAACAGGTTCTAAAAATATTAGAACATGACCAGTCTCTCTCGCGCGCTAACTGCAACTCACGAGAAAGTTTTGCTGCAGGCGAAACATATAATAAAGGCAATCTCTGTTTCCGCATGCTAATCTAGAGATAATACAGCATTAATTAGGATACCTCTTCTTTAAATATTCTAGTGCATGAAGGCCTTGTTCTTATGAAAGAAAACAAATAATTGTTTATGGAAAATAAGAAAAGAGGGGCATGCGGACGATCCGAAACAAAGGCTAAGACTACGACAACACAAACATAAACAAAGTAACCGTCTTTAGTCTCCAAAGAAATAAACGATGGGGGATATTGAAAATGCCTGAGCCCTCCACAATACAAAATCACACAGAGCAAAATTTGTAACACAAGGAATAAGGAAGGAAGGAAAAGGCCTCGGGTGTTCTCCTCTGAGCGAGGAAGTAGAAAAACAACACGGCTGCTGTGAGAGCGACCGTCCACTCGTCTTACCTTTCGTATCTCCGCTATTTAACTCCCATCCATGAACGTGGACGACGAAGGCGTAAACTATAACCACACATATGTGGCTGAATCCCTTGAACATGATTCAACCATTTAAAAAACGTAAATAACCTCAATCGAACGCGACGTATGCATCCAAGAGGGTCGCGCACCCTCCCACTGAAACTGCTCAATTCACACTGAGTCAGCTCGAGTCACACAGAGACCATAGACCGAGAGTTACCGATGCGAACAGTGGAGACGTTGCCAGTTTTTTTTTAAATACTTCGCCTTTCATAATTGATGTTCGCCTCATTCATTAATTCATTTTATTCCTTTGAGCAATATATTTTAACATCAGTTAAGCACACGATGTTTAAGCAATCACCAGACGGCTTTTCTCGAGCAATTCATTCATCTGCACTACCAACTGCAGTTGCCAAGTAGTGTATTGCATTTTGCATTCTCGTCAGCAGATTTCCATCGAATTGTCATTCTTCAAAGTTTCCTATGGTGTTATCGATGGACACCTTGTTGGGGGGGGGGGGGGGGCGAGGAATACGAGTAGATATTTCTTTGTTACATCAAGTAGTCAACCATGGTGGTACAAGGCGTCCTTTCACGCATCATTTCTCAGTAGGTATAACAGTTACAAACGGGACAATATAGCATGAAAATGGAAGGCACGTAAAAATTGACATTAGGAGAGAGAGAGAGAGAATGGCTGTCGCATCACGTTTAAAAATCTCATTTAACTAAACGTTAAGTTTTGAGTATCGTGATAGCTGTAACAATTCTTTTGTCATGTTATTTGAAGTACAGAGGAAATCAATTGCTTAAATACTAGAGTCCCAATAGTGTGTGGCAAGTCAAGAAGGGTAATACAAATATTGGTTGTTTGAGCACACGTTATTAATGTGGGTAGTTGGGTGTGTTCGAAAATGTTACACATGCACACACACACACACACACACACATATATATATATATATATATATATATATATATATATATATATATATATATGTGTGTGTGTGTTGTGTGTGTGTGTGTGTGTGTGTGTATGTGTGTATAATATTAAATAAGTCAGCATTGTGATACAAGTCGTGGTTTTGACAACTAATTAAAATTAATTCATAAAATCAACAGAAATAGCAATAAGGAGGTAATAAATATAATATATTGTGAATATAGTGAATAGAATAAGAAAACATAGACCGATCGCTGGGTGCTAAAATTGAGGAAATGAATAAACGTTATAAAGTAGGTTGCAAGCGAAGGATTTTAGACTTTGGATTAATTTGTAGATTGTGGTATGGACCAACGTTTCATAAATTTCCTTCAACAGGATTCACAAACTTCACAAGATCCGATGAAACCAATTATACGCTTCCCAGCTTTTTCTTAAAATCAAAAAGATGTCCTTTAACATACGCCACAACATCCTAAGAAAAACGCACTCTCTGGAGCGTACCTGTACAAAGCTATAGGTCTAGAAATTGTCACTTCCAAGCATACACAATCACAGAATGATCATTCTTGCTTTGGGAATGGATTTTTCTGACACACCTTCGTGCTAAAACGTCTAATAATTAATGAAACATGAATTTCCTTTGTCTTTTGACACATAAACTGTTCGGGCAGCCTATTGCGAATTCACGAATGAAGGAAACAATCATGATTTGAATCTATTGCTCTTGCTACGTGTGTGTGTGTGTGTGTGTTTGTGTTGATAATTATAGATTGATTTCATTTTATGAAATGTTGGCTGCCAAGCCAAGCACTGGGGTACTTTTAGTCATCCAGCATTTCAGAGGGTGAAAAGAGCTAGCTGATATGTACAGCAACATAATGAGATCTAGAAAAAAAGATGATATTCGAGGATCTGTAAGTGAAATTCAGAGGAAGTCCCATAACTGCTTGAAGAAGTTACAATTGGAGAAGTGTGACAGAAGACTGCAGAAAGGAAGTGTAATGAAACTAGGCCTTTTATTATTATGTAAATGTTGGTTACTTATCCAAGTGAACTACAGTAGATTCACATCAGCCGTGCATTCGATGTCTAGGCCAGTCCCTTACGACGCTCCTGATTGGCTGTTGATAAGCCAATGACAAGACTGGAAACTCTGTCTCTCTCGAGAGTTCACGTTGGTAGGTTCTATGATCCACCTCCCCTCAGGGATACGTCTTTCAGGAGAGGTGGAACATATATCCTGTCTATGTGAACTCTCTCTCGAGAGAGAGTTTCCAGCACTGTGATTGGCTTATCAACAGCCAATCAGGAGCGTCGTAAGAGACTGGCCTAGAAATCAAATGCACGGTTGATGGAATCTACTATAGTACAGCGGTCGCCAACCTTTCGAAATTCATGGACCGCTAAATGTACAATTTTAGATTTGCTGGACCACTAATATGAATTTTAAACAAAAGGGTAAATGTATTTATTTGATATGCATTTTATGTATATACTACATTAGGATCAATTCATATTTATAAAGTTTAATTTATTGTAATTAATAATGCTGTTAGTTTATAAATGCAGTTTTTTTCTGCTAAATGCTTGATCCAAATTTCTTATTCTAAATCGCCATAAAATGCTAAATCTAACATTAAAAATGCTAAATTGGCAACACTGGTCTCTCTGTCTTCTGTGCCATTGTATTAGGGTTGCCTGAGGAGGTTTTAAGAAAACAAAAATTGAAATAATGTCCCAAAATTTACTCATGGACCACCAGTGGTCCGTGGACCACCGGTTGGCGACCGCTGAAATATAGTAGATTCACATCAACCGTGCATTGACGTCTAGGCCAGTCCCTTACGACGCTCCTGATTGGCTGTTGATAAGCCAGTCACAGGCAGGGTGTATGTTCTACCTCTCCTGAAAGACGTATTCCCCAGGAGAGGTGGAACATATTTCCTGCTAATGTGAACTCTCTCGAGAGGCTGAGAGTTTCCAGCCCTGTGATTGGCTTTTCAACACCCTATCAGGAACGTCATAAGGGACTGGCCTAGACGTTAAATGCACGGTTGATGTGAATCTACTATAGTACATATACCTTATTAAAAGGTATTACTCGTAACGTTGGCCGTTGTGCCTACAATTTAAATCTTGTCTTCTAGTGGCAATGCTGCCATATCCACAGGACTGCAATGTAATGTTGCCAATCTACAAAATAACAATTACAACAGGAGGCGTGAAAGGAGGTTAAGTAAAAAGCTGAAAGTGAATGCAGCATTAGGCCGAAGGGACGCTGCTCACACATTGCTTAGGTGCACTGACTGCACTGTCCCAATACGATGCATATTATTATATCAATAATTTATGGTCTGTAGATTCATTGGAAATGAGACAAAATTTGCTTTGAAAAAACTACAGTTTTATTAGGCCATCTTTCCATTTGTTTTTAGATATTGACGTTAATAAAAAGAAATAAAGAACCTAAATATGGTGACGTGAAACAAATAGTAAAATATTCAAGATAACGGTCGAAGTAACTTTTAAGAGTTCTCTGAGCTGTGCTACCATTTTCGTTTTATTCCGATATTAGCAGCATTTACGTTTACATAAAAAATATCATTCCTTGTTTGACCGTGTTTAAATTCTCTCTCTCTCTATGATGCAAACACAATTCTATATATATCATATACATGGTATATATAAGAGTGTGTGTGTGTGTGTGTGTGTGTGTGTGTGTGTGTGTGTGCAGGAGGACACATACAGAAATCCCAAAAACCCTGGACCAGGCAGTTAGTTAGTTAGAGAGATAGATAGAAGCCGGCCACATCCATGGCCGGAATTCAGAGTAATCGCAGTCCGTGAAAATTCGACTGAATTGGTCCGAGCAGGCGGAAGGGCCCAGGAGAGATAGCCGAACGCAAACTCTACCACGCCGCAAATTGATGGTAACTCCCATTACCATAAATTATCATATCAAAATGGGAGTCATTAATTATTTTCGGATGCCAGAGTGACTGAGGCAGCAAAGTATGAAATTTTCTTTCTATTGAAGTTGTTCAACGTTGTTGGTTTTGTTGTTGTTGCTGACGCTGGTGGTGTTGTTTCGGGAGTCTAGGTGTCACTGTACTCGGTTCATAATGGTTTCCTGAAATGAAATTCTGCTGGATTTGAAAAGTGCTCATTTTTTCCTCATTTATATTTATTATGTACTTCATCTCTATTGATCGCTTGCTTTTCAAATACATTGGATTGGACCAACTGATTTCATATTTAAGGGTTTCTTAATTACTGGGGTTTGAGGGCTCAAGATGATGATGAAAACCGAAGTAAGACTTATTTTAATCTATGCATATTCGACATTGATGGGAGACTCTTAGACAGACCGACAGACAGAAACGGTTGCTGCACAGGGTGTTTAAAGCAGAAGTCAACTATCATTCATATTGTTATCATTTCAGCAGATGAAACCTATTGATACGGAACAAGCCCACAGCAACCTCTTGAAATTCAAGCTTCTAAAGAATGTTGGTTTCAACCTCCCACCGCAGACCCCACACTGTAGCAGTAACTGATCATGATACAGAACCATTGATTTTTCATCGGCCAGGTTGAGACGCGAACCCGCGACATCTGAGTGGCATACCACGACACTAACCACTATCCCAGCTAAACAATTACCCACTGAGCCACTTCTCACAAATTGAATAAACCCGAGAAGATTAAGCTACACAGATTGGGAGGAGACCAGATGAGGTCTCCCAACTGTTTGTTGAAAACATAGCTGGCGGCCGTTGACCCACAAAGCGATACATTTTCTGATTTCCGTTTTATTTTGCATTTTTAGAGATAAAATCATATTCTTGAATGAGGACCTGAGAAGAGCATAGAGGGAAATGAGAATAAAATGTGGTCAGGGGTTCAGCATACGGAGTGGAAGGGGTAGATGACTGCCATTATGTCAAATTTGAGAATGGGGTCAAAGAGTCAAGGGTTTTTGTTGTAATGGGATGATGGCAGCTTTGTTATTTACCAAAGCACCTATAGATGACTCGCTAGTATTATCTAGTACCGTAGATAGCAGAAAAATGGATACACCACTCCCTGGTAACTCCTTGACAGAATTGGTGACGACATTGTGTAGAGATTTGTAAATCTCAGTTCAACTAAAAATATTGTTCACAAGGTATCGGTATGGTCACGGGCTACCCTGTATCATCTGTATCGACTTTAAATGGCCCACGAAATGCAACATAGTGCACACATACTGATGACATATGTGGCCGGGAACGAAACTGTAAGCACTTTCTTTGGTAGATGAAATGATTCGTCGGCAGCAGCAAAATTTACCACAGAAATGGAAAGCGATTGCCATAAACGCGCTGGAAACTGGTTCTAGATTCGCTCTCTCTCTCTATATATATATATATATATATATATATATATATATATATATATATATATATATATATATATATATATATATAAAACCTGCCGCTAATTTCGCTCAAGTGCATTTTATTCGGACTGCCACAATGAAGTAAAAGAAAGTATTTCCATCATATCTCCATGCGCATTATGGGTATGGAATTAACAGCTGAAGTCCGAGATGCGGCCATAGAGCAGCGATTGATACGCGACAAAAATAAAGTCGCTTGTGTTGCCATACAATGACGACTACGAGACATTCCCCAAGGGAAAAAATCCAACCTCTCGAATAAAAATGAGAACGAACGAAAAAGGCGAATATACAAAAATGATGGAACACAATAAAAATTGAAAGAAATGAAAAGGGAAGAAGGAGAGGGTGCCACGAAGAACTGCACCCCATGATGAGGATAAAAGAGAAGTATAATGGGAAAAGAAGATAAGGGAAAATGGAAAATACGACGGAATAGAAAGGAGGGAAGGGGCGCTTGAGTCGCGGCGAGACGAAAAAGTCAGGGGGCAGAGGAGGATAGGAGGGTAAGGGTGCCGCACATCCAGCAGCGCGAGGGAAGAAGGGTGAGTTGGAAACGACGCGAAATTCTGCAGAAATGAGGAAGCTTTTTCTCACAGATTTGGAAACTTGAGCGAAGAGAGAGACGGGATTAAAACATAAACTACGCAAGGGGAAAAGACGGGAGTGATTTCACTAATGAGAAGAGACGAGATGGCTTCAAGGGGAATGAATCATTTTACAGAGGAAACAGGACGGCTATTGGAGGGAAGTCTTCATCTTCGTCTTCCTCTCCTTCTTCAAAACGCATAACTAGAAGCGCTGACCTCATGAGTCTCGTTCATGTTCATTTGACTGTCTGTCTGCCATGGATGATCAACGATTTATAGCATTGCAATAATTACAGGAACTTGTTGATGACGTATAGTTAAATTGTTTTGTTTTAGTTTTAGTACAATATATGTGTAATTGAAATTCATTTAGTTTGTATAAGAGATTGTACAAAATCTACTGTACTTAATTTTGTAATTTGGATCAAATACTTTTTTTGTAAAATCCATATTATTTTGTATTGTGGTCAATAAAAATATCTATCTATCTATCTATTTCTAAATACAGTACGGTGCTATCAGTCAGGCAATGTGAACAAGGCGTGATCCGACCTCCAGCTTACGTGGGATGCGTTCAAGAATTTCCCCTCACGCATACGTTGTAAACATTATATTCCTAACAGTAAATGAAAACGTGCTGAAATCTACGGTCAAATAGAGCTTTGTTTCACCAACGAAAATTAAAATAAATACCCTATATTTTATCATAAATAATTTTTCTGTACGTTTAACATGCACGTTACTTGATTCTTACATTTTTATTCTAATAAATACAACATAAATATCCTATCCTCAAATTCCTGCATCTTTAACTCGACGCGAAAAACCCTTTTCAGATCTCTTCATGGAGGCTCTTCCACAGATCTTCCCTACCCCCTCAACATCAAGACCAACAACATCAACAGCAACAACAACAAAGTATAGTTTGTAGGCTTACTCCCCGAGTAGGCGAAAATAAGGAAAGAAAGGTTTAACTGGCGAATCGCTGTCTGTCGATGATTCAATAATAATTCCTTCTATAGCTGGTTCACTTAAGGTAGATTCTTGGATGAGCCCTATGCTTACAAGACGTTTGTTTGGCGACCGCTGATTGGCTGGTACCGGGAGCTAGGCAGCTCCCAGCCAATCAGAGGCCGCCAAACAAACTTCTCGCAGGCATAGGGCTCACCCAAGAATCTACCTTAGGTGAACCAACTATAGGAATCTTGCAGTCGGGATGCTGTTGTATCCAGAACTCAGCATTTTAACAACGAATCCTCTTTTGGTCAGGGATGCAGATTACCCATGAATACTATAATATAATATATATATATATATATATATATATATATATATATATAATATATATATATATATATATATAAGCGAATGCCACAGGAAAATGATAGTCAGAAATCCAAGGGCTTTCGTCTTTACCAAGACATTCGTTCCTTGACATGTCTTAGTAAAGACGAAAGCGCTTGGATTTGACTATCATTTTCCTGTGGTATTCGCTTATTTAATGAAGTCACGTGCATCTACTGTGATTTTAAGCATATATATATATATATATATATATATATATATATATATATATATATATATATATACATATATTCATAAGCCTTCAAATATCAGTCGAATACTCACAAACACAGGGTAACATTGCATTCAATTATACTAAGTCTATTAAGAACTTCAATACTAGAGCTGTAGAGAATATTCCCTGATCATATAAAGAAAACGGATGCAAAGATAACTTTCATACACATAATAACAGGCAATTTAGATATTCTCAATTATGACACTCTTATGTAAATGTTTTTTAACACGTCTCTAAAATTACATATACACACACACACTACACATATATATATATATATATATATATATATATATATAATATATATATATATATATACATATATATATATATATATATATATATATATATATATATATATATATATATCACATATATATGTATGTATGTATACACACACACACCACACAATATATATATATATCTATATATATATAATATTATAGACCACCCAGAATAACAGAAACAAAATTTCTATACAGAGATTTAAAAAAAAAATAAAGTCGAACAAAATCTTTCGTCTAACGATACTTCATGCTTTCAAGGCATTAACCGCTCAAGTAGGAGGATGGGGGCTTCCAACTGCAACTGATTTTCATTATCGAGTAGTTGGTCACCCAATTAAAAATGATCGCGATATTTCGTTTTCATGCTGACACTCTCACTTGATTTATCTAAAGTTCTCCCAGGTCATCAGACCACCAGTAATCAACCACCCTGTCGCAACTAAGCCACGTAAAATGTCATCATTCCATGTTGTACATCATATGTCTTGTAGTGACCAACCAGACTGACACATTTGATTATTTCGAGAAAAATTGTAACGTAACTGAAGTTCGAACGATTCACGAAGTGAGGTATTTTCCAGGAGAATCTCATTTTCAGCGACAATTCAACGCTCTTTTTTTTTTTACATGACAAACACATTTTCCCTCTCACTTTCCCCGCTTGTCATGTTGCACGATGTTACTTCCAAGAATCAGAAGACAAAGCCCTTTCTTTCTATCTGGTGCTTCCAGCTGGGCCTTAGTTCAAAGATAATGTGTGCTGAAAAAAGCAGAGTGAGATGTGAATTTGGGTAACAAAATGAATGACTAAATGTAAAACGAATACCGTTCAAGTAAAATTTTCAAAATTGTTTATTTCTGATGCATAATACTAAAGAGACAATAAATTATGTCCCCCTTCAACGTGGACAGGAAACAAAAAAAGGCGTCCTTTTGTTGTCACGTCGTCTCTCGTTTCCTTTGTTACTCTTCAGCAAAGCAAATCGAATATGGTCGTTGCAGAAACAAAAACATTTTTCTGTAGTTTGCAAAAAAGCGCTTTCCTTTCTTTCTCTCGCTGTATTTCACCCTTACCAACCGTTGTGATAATTATATTTATTGTAAGTGCTTGACTTCGGGACTGAGGCTTTTCAGCCGTAACGAAATAGTAGCTACAATGATAAAGATAAAGATCCGGACTTTGACGGTTCTGTTAGGATACAAAAAGAACGCCTCCACACTATAACTGAAAATATAAACAAACCCAATGGGTAAATACAAAGGTAAATAACTAAAAGAAGGTACCAGTATATTCATAAACTCGAGATTGACATCATGAGGCAAATTTAGAGATGAATCATATACAGAATATAATTGATTAGAAAATTGACAAATATATTCCCTGAAAGATCAAGGAAGGCCTGGATTGCTTCAAATGTTTTCTCAAGCGTCAACATCATCAAAACCTTGATTTCAAATACTCCAAGTTGAAAAGGTTACTAGCTTTACGTAAATGAAGTTTAAGATAATGAAAGAAATTATTTTGTGCATCTTACCGACACAAAAACTGCACTCATACAACTGATAGTCTGAGGAAGGCTTTTATATCATCTCACTCGGAATTTTCAAAAAGGCACACATAAATAAAAGTGAAGGAAGAAGAAGAAGCCAAGAGGGAGAAATAAATGTGGGAAGCGACAGGTAGGAAAGACTGGTTCAACCGACCAAAATAACATCAAGACATTTTTCATATGAGAAAGAATTTGCTTAGGCTGAACTATGTCTCTCTCGTCAGTGTCTTATAAGGCAAAGCCTCCTTGTTGCTATGACAATCACTATGAAGTCATGTGTAAAATTCCTGTTTCTTGTTATTTCAGTAGCCTGTTACAATTAGTTTATAGAGCACATAAAAGAAATGTTTATTGTTCACCGAATTCTCATTCATCAGTGAGAAAGGGCATATTGATGAGCATCCACCAGCTATCATGTATAACAGACTGTTCTTAAGTAGTCCTTTTAATGTTTGTGTATACAACATATTCAATGAAAACCTCACTAGTTCTTCGGAACCACATTGCACATTAGAGCTAGTGCCATCTTCATTACAGGGGTAGTCCAATTCCAAGTGTCACCATTCCTTGGAACACTTCCATTCCAGTGGATCCTATGCAAGGAACACTGCCAGTTAGAGTCGCCTCGGAGGAACTCACCCTTTCACCAATGATACCCTCCATACCCCACTTCCTTACTTTGGATACACTCTGCCCAGTAAAGAGTGCCATTTCATTTTTCCACACAAGTGTTTGTGTGGCCATCCCAAGATTTTGATCGCTTCTTGGAAAACTCAGACCCCACCCTAAGCGTCTGCAACATGTCACTAAAAGGGGAACAGTTGGCCCAACTGGTCCAAGACCAAGCAGCTGCCTCTAATGCTTAGTGTACACTGTAGATTTTTTTGCTAGATTTGCTCTAGGGAGACCTCTGTAGATTAGTGTACACAGAAACGAGAGCGCTCTTGCTATAGTTACTCTCAGCTCTCGCTAGGGTTGTTTTAGTCTACCTAGAATACTAGTGAACACGTGGTCGAGAGTTCTCTACGAGACTATACTCTAGGTGTTTCTGCCCAACTGAATAGAGGAATCAGTATAGCTAGATGCGTGCTGGAATAGTCATGGCATCTAACCATAAATACAAATGGGATAACACTCAGACAATGCTTTTATTCCAGCACTACGAAAGATTCCCTGAACTTTGGAACGTAGCATTGAAAGAGTACAGCTAGGGGCAAAGAAAAGAAAGCGGTTGCTGTAAAAGAAATATCAGAGCTTTTAAATGTTAGTGAGGCGAAATAGCGAGAAAGTGGCACAATCTGCGGTGCCAAATGAACAATGAAATAAGGAAAGTGAAAGTAAAGAAGAGTGGCATGGGTGCAGAGGATGTACTGGTGAAAAGCTAATGGGAATATTTTCACGCTCTTCACTTCATGATTGGATGTGTGAAACCCCAAGAAACTACTGTTACAAACATGGTAAGTGAAACATGTCTTTTAGGAAATGTGATTTATTAACTTTTTTCGGACAAAAGTAGGAACACACTAACAAACACATAATTATACTAAATGTGTATGTGGCTATAAATCATGACAACTCTTATGAAATTAGTCATTTACTTTCAATAAAGTACAATACTACATCAAATTTAGAAAATTCACTTTCATCCATCTATCCACCAAATCCTATCCTCAAATCCATGATATTCATGTATCTACCATGATATTCATGTAGCTATTCATGTCATGAAATACTGTTTGAACTGGTCACGAATGTCTTGGGCCAACCTTACAGTTTCTTGCTGGACTGGGTTGCAGGGGATGTAAAGTACTTCTCGGAAATCCCTCTTGTCTTCAATTTCCCTCAACAATGTCATCAACCTCTTCTCTATCAAACGTTCCTGGTGGAGCATAAACAGCTTTGGACTGATTTCGAGATAGTAAAAGGTTATGTAGAACACACATACATGAAACAATATCCTTCACTTTTTCTGGCGATATCTCCATTGGTCTTTTTAAAACACGGAAACGTGCGGATATCAGAAAAAGGCATTTTCAACAACTCTGCGTGCTCTGGGTAATCTGTAGTTGAAAATACGATTTGGGGCTGGTTGATTTTGGGAATGGATATGGCTTCATAATGTATGATTTCAGAGGAAAGGCATCGTCAGCAACAACAACGTACGGTACTTTATCCTCATTTCCTGAACCCTCTAACTGCCTTTCATTAGGTATAATTAACAATTTGTTCTCTAAAGCACTTGACAAAGAACTGTTTGCATAAACACCCCCATCAGATATCCGACCATTGCAGCCAACGTCAGAGTACAGGACTTTATAGTTTCCATCAACCAACGCTAAAATAATAATGCTGTTTGTACTCTTGTAATTAAAATACAACCCACTCCAGCAAGAAACTCTGTAAGGTTGGCCAAAGACATTCGTGACCAGTTCAAACAATATTTCATGACATGAATAGCTACATGAATATCATGGATTTGAGGATAGGATTTGGTGGATAGATGGATGAAAGTGAATTTTCTAAATTTGATGTAGTATTGTACTTTATTGAAAGTAAATGACTAATTTCATAAGAGTTGTCATGATTTATAGCCACATACACATTTAGTATAATTATGTGTTTGTTAGTGTGTTCCTACTTTTGTCCGAAAAAAGTTAATAAATCACATTTCTTAAAAGACATGTTTCACTTACCATGTTTGTAACAGTAGTTTCTTGGGGTTTCACACATCCAATCATGAAGTGAAGAGCGTGAAAATATTCCCATTAGCTTTTCACCAGTACATCCTCTGCACCCATGCCACTCTTCTTTACTTTCACTTTCCTTATTTCATTGTTCATTTGGCACCGCAGATTGTGCCACTTTCTCGCTATTTCGCCTCACTAACATTTAAAAGCTCTGATATTTCTTTTACAGCAAACGCTTTCTTTTCTTTGTCCATTTACTCTTTCAATGCTACATTCCAAAGTTCAGGGAATCTTTCGTAGTGCTGGAATAAAAGCATTGTCTGAGTGCTGTCCCATTTGTATTTATGGTTAGATGCCATGACTATTCCAGCACGCGTCTAGCTATACTGATTCCTCTATTCAGTTGGGCAGAAACACCTAGAGAAGTCTCGTAGAGAACTCTCGACCACGTGTTCACTAGAATTCTAGGTAGACTAAAACAACCCTAGCGAGAGCTGAGAGTAACTATAGCTAGAGCGCTCTCGTTTCTGTGTACACTATCTAGAGAGGTCTCCCTAGAGCAAATCAAGCAAAAAAATCTACAGTGTACAATAAGCATAAAAGAAAGCTAGGAAAGAAGAAATATAATATGAATCAGAGCTGGAAAGGCCGAGACAAGAAGAAAAGGAGAAGTTGGTAGGAAAACAGCGACAGCTTGAAGAAACAGAGAAAGAGAATAAACATCAGCATGAACTAGCCTTGGTCCAGGAGAGAGTAGTGACCGCATGAATTTGCATTGAAGGGGTAAGGAAACCGAGCTCGAAAAATCAAAGCAGGACAGTGCTATGGCACTTGCCCAACACCGAGCGAACCATCCACACATGATGTCTGCTTCCTCCATTATATCCAACATAAGCCACCCCATGCCCCACTGGAAAGACGCAGAGCCAGAGCCATGGCTAGAACAGGTGGAAACCCTCTTTTTAGAGTACAGCCCAACCCAACTGACATTGGGAAGGCCATGATTCTAGTCAAACACATGACAGGAAAGGGTCAGGAGGCCATAAATTCCTTAGAAAATGGAGACGAGGGTAACCTTGAAGTGGTCAGGAAAGCCGTAGCAATGGCATATGAGATTATGACGGTATGTTTGAGACAAAGATGGCGGTGTCTTACTAAGGAGGTCAGTCATACCTTTTCTAACTGATCCTACAAAAAGACCCAAGCCTTGCACTGTGAATCAACGCCTTGGAGCGCCAGAAGTTTGAGGACTCGCTGTAGACTGATAACTATAAATTCGCTGTCTTCATGAAAGCGACATTCCCACTCTCATACATACATTTTTACAGCTATCATGACATTTCAGTTAAACTAGACATGGCAAGTAACTTATTTCTTAGAGCCCTCAAAATTTGTTTCCCAGATTTTCTTAACAAAGAACTTGAAACAATCAGAAATCGACTTTTTTTTCAAAAATACCCCAAGCACCTAATAGAAAAAGCAATACATAAAGCAAAGAGAATTTTGTACAAACCCACAGAAAACAAAGAAAAGGAAAAATGCACAAACAAAATCATAATTTACAAGAGATCACACAAATCTTAGGCCCATCCAACCCTTTCATTTTCACTTATCCGAAATCTCTGGGGAAATCCTTAATTAATGTTCAGCAGAAACCAGTTTATAGGGGTTTATGAGACCCCCTGTAGGGACTGATAAGTTACACTATGGTCTTACTGGAAAATCTCTCTCAGAAAGATTAACTCAACATAAATGATCAGTTAGATATGGACAGCATATTTTCCATCATATAAATAACATGAACCATACCATGGATTGGAACTCATTACGAATTTTATACAAGAGCAGCTGTCGATACAAATGTCAGATTGTAGAATTTTCACTGATAAAACAACAAGATAATAGGATCATCCTTTCCAATGGAGCCTGGGACTCTGACCAGATAGACAATATCTTCCTTAAGGCAACGATGAAGCGGATTAAGAAAATTAACAGAACCAACGGCGGCAACTTAGCGGTGTCCCCAGGCATCACCTAAGGCCATATCTCCAAATATATATTTCGCTAATGAAACTTATTCTGTCATTCATTGCTTGATAAGGGTGGAAGTAAGTCCACTGAAATTTGTTATTTCTCTAACAATATTTATGTGCCTTTATATTAGATTCCGTATTAAACTTGTGCTTTATTTTTCAGTAAATCTTTTAATGGAGCCCCTCTATTCATAATAATAGAAGCCTTTGCAGAATTATTTGATTTTTATTTTTCTTTGTTGGAACAAATATTTTTATTGTTTGTTTGTTTGTATGGTGTTCTTATGTTGCATGGAACCAGTGGTTATTCAGCAACGGTACCAACAGCTTTACGTGACTTCCGAACCACGTGGAGTGAACTTCTATCACCAGAAATACACATCTCTGACCCTTCAATGGAATGCCCGAGAATTGAACTCGCGGTCACCGAGGTGGCAAGCCAAGACCATACTGCCCATGCCATTTAGGCGCTACAAACAAATACTTTTATGCATTGTATTGTTTAGTTTTTTAGTTTTTTTGCTTAAGGAATAATTACATTTCTCGTTATCAAGAAAAATATACTTGAATGTTAGAATAACTGGATTTTCAGTACTTTATCTTTCTTATGCAATCATAACTGAAAACTTAAACTTGGATTTCTGTATTGAATGTTGTATATTGGAATTTTGGAAACTCAAGTTAACTACAAAAATCACCGTTTATTTTGAAATTCAATATACACACGTGTATATATATAGCAGATGAAAAGAGGGGGAATGGCTAATAATATGTTTAAAGTGCCAATGTAATGATAGTGAAGTCACATATCTCTCCTCACTTAGAGACAAGAGGTGGTGCAGTACAAGTTCACTTGGAGAAAGGTATTTGCTGAACAAGCAACTTGACTCAGAGATCATTCGCCCGGTCGTGAGGCATGTACATTCGTTTGTACGCGTGTTACAGGCCTACTAGTTCGGGGCACTTGTGGAAGACGCATTCTTTGAGGCGAACGATAATAGATCAAGCGGTTACTCCGAGTGTCGGGAGAAAATGCCCATCGTAAAGATAGGACACATTCTATAAAAAAAAACTTAGAAAAACTGTTACCTTTTGAAAAGAGAGAGAAGTGTGAAATACTCTCTTTACGTGAATATTTTGAAAAGAGTGATGTGGGGGATATGTTTTTATACCTATTATCTTTATTACAGATGGGTCCAATTCCATGGTTGATTAGCAACGGGATTCTCTAACCTGACTAATACGAGACTTAGTGACATTTTGGGTTTGGGAGTGAAACCTTAGTCAGGAGGGTAGAATGTTATCTTACTGGTTCCTTTACGGGCAGATTTGGGTTTTTATGCCATTATGACTTGTTAATCATTTTGTTCTATTTTTATAAAACCGACTGCTTTGGGAAACAAAAATAAAGAGTATATTTTTTGTATTTACGCAGTCTTAATAAGCCTAGTGACATGGTTGCAGACAGGGCACCGTTGGCAACAGGTAAGAGTTCCCAGTTTGTGTTGTTTAGGGAATAAGGGGAGGGATACAGTGGTGGCAGCTTAAAAGGCTTTTTATATATTTTATAAGCTGTAGGTATGCTCCGAAGGGACGGGTGACCAGTTAGAAATAGGGGGTCTCTTCCTTTTTTTTTGGTAGGAAAAGGGGTTATTAATCATGTCACAGGCAACTCGGGGTCCTTTTTGCTGATTCAATGTGTTCGACAGAGAGAAGCTGTCCCTCAGACTTCCTCTCCCAAGCCAAGTCAGTTTCGATTTCTTGAGGTTACGGAATAAAGGTGTTTTAAAAAACGTAAGGAGGAAAAGTTTAATTTTCGACATATTAAAGTGTTTCGCAGTTCGCTCATATTTGCGGTGTGTATATGAATTCGGTTCCCGGTCATATGAAGACGTGAGTGTATTTTCGAGTTTTTCCTTTCTTATTTTTTTTCTTTTTATATTTTGTGTATTTTTTTTTTACCCTTTTGTTGTTGTTCATGTTCCTTGTATTTGTTTGTGGCGAACTTACCTGAGTGGAATTTTTGCTGCGAGTCACGCCGGAGAGAGAGAGAGAGAGAGAGAGAACTGGGGACAAGGCAAGGTTTGCCGAGGCGAGTTGGTTGGCAAATGTCTTGCATTCTTTTTCTTTTCCTATCCCCTCCTTATTATTATGTTATTGTCATTTTTGTGGGGTTGTTATCCATTATTGGGGGAAAATTTGTGTTGATTTTTCTTGATTGGGTTTAGTGTATATAAATACATTGATGTTATGAGATCGGGGAAGCATATTAAAAAAACAGCCTTTGGAAACAGGATAAAATGCCGGACACTAAACCTACGACGCTACTACATCACGTGACAAACATTAGTGCTGGCGTCAGCCCATTCAAAGGGATTGTAGATGGCGTACTGTCACAACCTGTAAATATCTTCATAGAAGGAGTTAATAACTATTTAGCGGGAAAGAATATAGTAGACGATGTAGAGGCATTTAGAGATGCGAGGCCTACACCTCAAGGTTCTGGTAATTATAATGTGAGAACTTCCCAGGCAGGTCAAACTGGAGGGCAAAGGGATCGGCGAAATTTTTGGAAGCCCGGTCAACAAAAAGGGTACAGGTGATTGGTAAATGCCATTGTGGTCTTGTAGGGGACGCCCCAGAGCCCAAGCCTATAGTCTATGGAATAGTAGGGGATGTGGATATCCCGGTGTTTATGGACACAGGGGCATCAATAAATCTAATGGACTATAATTTGTATCAATCCATGTTCTCCAATTACCCTTTGCAGCCCTCAACGGAGACGGTGTGTGATGTGCAAGCCCATAGATTAAATACCCTCGGTGACAGAGTGTTAACAGAACCTTTTTTGGTAATAAAAGGAATTGCGTTAGGTAATAAAATCTTGTCGGGTCATCCTGCTTGTAGAAGACACAAGATTTCGATCCATGCGGGTGCTAATGGGATAACAGTCGGAAAGCTGGGTTATTTCATACCATATGAGGACGTGAATAGAATGGAGGACATGGAGGTTATTGAAAGAGGAGAGGTATTCGGTGGTATTAATGGCGGTGATACGAGTGTTATGGAGAAAGGTAATATTAAAACACACATTAGTGATATGGGAGATGATTACGGGGGTTCTATCAGAGTTCACAGTGGTAACAATGATAACAATGGTGGTGATGATACTAATATGGATGTTATTTCTGATACTAACAATGCTGGGGATGATACTGGGGGTGGTAATTTGTATGGGGCGGTGGCAAGGGGGAGATACTAACCACAAATATAGAGGTGTTTTATCTGAAGATATTATGTTATTACCAGGTTCAAAGACTATGGTAAAAGATAAATTGAAGGAAATGAGAAAACCCATAGATGTGTGTGTTATTGAAAACAGCGAAAAGCTCAGAGGAGTTGTTAGCACGGCATCGGTGAACAGTGTATCCAAGGATGGGTTTACGTGGCTGGAGTTGTTAAACTGTAATGATACAGTTAGGAGATACCAGAAAAACACATATATATTGGATTTCCAAGATTGGAATTGTGATAGTGGTTCTGTGGCTATCGTAGAGGGGAAACCTGAGTTTTCGGAGGCAGAAATACAATCAAGGAAACGAACATTCAGAGAACATTTAGCTAATGCGGATTATAGCGAACACGTTGAAGCGATAAGCGGGCTCTTGGCAGAATTTGGGGATATGGTAGCCTTGCAAGGTGATAAATTGGGGTTGACTAATGTGTTAGAGCATAAGGTAAATTTGGAGAGTAACACAAAACCTATTTATATTCCTGCATATCACATACCTTTCAAAATCAGAGAACAGGTAGAGAAAGAGGTCAATAGATGGGAAGAAGAAGGAATCATTAGACCCAGCGTGTCTCCTTACAACTTTCCCTTGTTAGCGGTACCTAAGAAAGACGGTTCGGTCCGTGTATGCGTCGATTTTAGACGTTTAAATGAGAAAACGATCCCTGACCGCTACCCAGTCGCGTGCATACCAGATCTTTTTGTTGAAATTGGGGGACATAATATTTATAGCTCAATTGATTTGGCGCAGGGTTTCTTACAGGTCCCTCTTAGCGAGAGTAGCAAGGAATATACCGCCTTTTCAGTGCCCAAGGGACACTATAAATTTACGCGAATGCCTTTCGGTTTATCGGGCAGTCCAATGACTTTTACCAGGTTGGTGAACACAGTTTTGCACGGGTTATTGGGCAAAAATGTTTTTGTGTATATGGATGACATCCTGATCGCAACGGACACGATCGAGCAACACCTGGAAGTGCTTACAGAAGTACTTAGGAGGCTTAGATTAGCGGAGTTGAAAATCAAGCTAGCCAAGTGCTCGTTCTTGAAAAAGCAGATCACATATCTAGGTCACATCATATCTAAGGAAGGGGTTAGAGTAAATGACAATAAAGTCAAAGCAATAGCAGTATTTTCGCAACCCCAGATCAAAGAAAGGGATTAAGTCATTCCTGGGTATCGCCGGTTTCTTTAGATTTGTAAAAGGGTTTTCTAACATAGCAGCTCCCCTAACTGATGTGTTGCGGGAAGACGTTCAATTTCAATGGAAGGAACCCCAGGAGGAGAGTTTTCAAAAGCTCAAAGACGCGCTAATGAATCCCCCGGTTTTGAAGTTTCCAGATTTTAAGGAACCTTTTACATTAGTGACTGATGCAAGCCAGGAAGGTATAGGTGCATGCCTTATGCAAAAGTTTGATGGGAAATTTCATCCTATAGCTTTTTATAGCAGGAAGTTCAGGACAAAAGGCAGCAACGAGAAGTCCATGGCCACCATAGATAAGGAAGCATTTGCAATAGTGTCGAGCTTAGTTCATTTTAAAATGTTATTGATGGGGAATAAAGTAGAAGTTCTTACAGACCACAAACCATTACTTGATCTTTTTAATAAACCCGATTTGTCGCCCAAAAGAGCTCAATGGTTTTTAACTATCAGAGATTTTGATGCAAAGCTCAAATATATAGAGGGCAAATTTAATGTTGTTGCTGATGCTCTCAGCAGGAGTTTTCATGACACGGAAGGTTTCCAAGTCGCACAGGTCACTAGCGAAACCATACAATGGTATATACCTCTCATAGAGCAAAGACAAGATGAAGACGAGATTTTAGCAGATGCAAAAGCATTTCTGAGAGGGGAATTAATCAGGAAACGTTATAGCTTACCTTTTTCGGGTTTGGAGTTAGAAGGTAGTCTATTGGTTAGGAAAATTAAATATAAGTTGAGAACCAGTGAAAGTAAAGGAGATACGACACAGATCGTAATTCCGAAAGTCCTAATTCCAGTGGTTTTAGATATAGTTCATTGCAGGTTCGGTAGTTCTCACTTGGGAATAGAAAAAACGTATGATGAGGTTCGTGCTAAATACATTTGGAAAAACATGGGGAAAGATGTGGAAAATTTCGTAAGGAAATGTGCGGTGTGCAACGCATGTAAGCCTGATAGGACAACCTCATGCAAATTAGGATCGTATCCTATACCGAGTAGACCTTTTCAGAGAATACATATGGATATCTTAGGGAATTTTTGTGAGTCTAGATATGCGAACAAGTACTTGCTAGTGATAATAGATGAACTTACAAGGATAGTAGAAATTTTCCCACTTAAGCATAAAACGGCTGAAGAAGTAGCCATAGCGTTTTCAATGGTATAATTTGCAGATATGGTTCACCCGAGGTTCTATTAACCGACAGTGGGAGGGAATTTGTGAACAAAACCTTGGAATGTTTAGCTGAAGTCATGGGGATACAGAAAGTAACAATTATTCCATACAGACCCGAGGCTAATGGGTTGTGCGAATGAGCAAACAGGAAAGTGCTCGAAGCGCTTGGGAAAACGGTAGGTGGTAATGATAGGAATTGGGACAGATGTTAATGTTGTTAGACATAGCATTAACACTATGGTTAGTGATTCAATTAAAATGTCCCCATTTGAAGCTTTGTTTGGTTATCCAGCACGAGGCACATTTGATTTGCTAACTACGCCTAACCAGGGGGAGGATATGGTTGAAGCGCTGATATCCACAGCGAGAGAGAGACACGCATGTCTCGGCCGTAATCTCAAATCCACAACCAGAGATATGGTTCAGAAGAGTATTAGTAAATCATCTGATCCCAAGATCAATGTCGGTGATAAGGTATTTTTAAAACTTAACGTGAGAAATGAGTTAAATTACAAACTAGGCCCGAAGTTTGAAGGTCCTTTTAAAGTCATTGAAGAGAAAATTGGGAATAGGTTTGTAGTTTTAAATGAACAAACAGGTCAGCCGAGGCTAACACATATCTCGAAATTGAAAAGAATTGGTTGTGGCGATTAATATTTGGTTGCGCAATTGCATTTATTTTTCCTTTTTTTTCTTGCTATCTGTTTTTGTGATTTGGTGACAGAATGGCTTCACATTTTTTTTCTCTCTCCTTTGTTTCCTTCTACTGTTTTTTTTCTTATTATATGTAAATCTGTGGCGTTTTGGCGTAAGATTCCGGGGTTAATATTTTTTCGGCAAATTTTTGCTTTGGCTGAGAAACGGGATGGTCTTTTTGGCGTGGGGTCAGTAATTAAATAGAGGAATTATTTATATCACCGGAGTGGTGTTATTATTAAGATGATGATTTATATATAATGAGATGGTTCTGCGGAGTGTGCTTACGAAGTTCAGTACTAAACATTTTTTTTTGAGAGTCACGAGTTTCTAGCGTCGCCAGTCTGAATATGCTGCAATGCGAAGCACCTGACGTGTTCATAGGTGGGTTTCTTTTTTGCTAAGGTTGCTGTAAGGAGTCCAGTTGCGGATCTTTCCTTTGGAATTGATTACTCGGGGATTTGCACTGTTTTCGTAGATGCTGATTATGGGATTTCACAAGAACGTGTCATGTAAGAGGATTTTTTTTTTCTGGTCTTTTCTGGTCGATAGAATTACTGCGGTAGCAGATTCCGTAATGGTACACATTCCGTTTTGGGAAAGATGTTGAATTATATATATATTTTTTTTATTTTCTTAACGTCGTCCGAGAAGATTAAGCAACGGACAGTTTTCCTTTTCTTTTCTTTCTTGTTCTGTCAGATGCTGAAATATTGTTTAATCGTCGCCCTGGGATTAGTGGCGATTGCAAAGACGAAAGTACGTCTGGGTCCCAGAGTACTAATTGAAGAAGAAGACCACTTAATATGGTTATCATCTGATAAAGTTACGCTGAGCATCGAGTTCGAAAGTCTGGGTTCAGCCAGATTAGAACTCGAAGGATCGCGAAGCAGAGTCGAAGGACTGATAAACACGTTAAACGAACTTGAGACTACAAGAAACTTGTCTGCATCACTGGGACGTCTTTTAACGGAAATCAAAATAACTGCAAACAGGGTCCAAGGCAAGATCGGGGAAACACTCACTTGGGTCCCAGAGACAAAACCAGTTGGGGGGAGGGACCCGCCTAGAAGACAGAAAAGGGCAGTGCAGTTGTTGGGGGGGGGGGGGGGTGTAGCTATTGCAGCCATAGCAGGAGTGGCAATAGCGAGTTTGGTGAAGGTTGGAATATTAGAGGCGGAACTCGCCGAACATGGGAAAGCTCTGAATTCTCTAAGAGGGAGAAATGAGAAATTAGAAAATGGATTTAATGAGTTGAGGAAATCAAGTAACATATTACACGCGACAGTAAAAGGGATCCGGGAAGACCTAGACGTCACCATAACATTTTTCACTATACACACTACACTGTTGAATATTGAAAAAGAAACAGAATCTTTGTTGAATGAGATTAAAAGTCAAGTGGAAGCAATTATAGCAGCTTCACAAGGGAAAATTTCAAGGGAAATGTTGCCGTTGGGAACTTTGGAGTCAACCTTAAAAGACGCAGCATATGAATGGGGATCAAATATCATTTTTACGGGAGAATTACTTTATAGATACTATGGGGTTTTAAAGGTACAGTTATCTGATAAGGGGTTACTTGTTGACATACCAGTTAGTGATAAAAAACCATTTCACAGTTATATACTTAGGCCATTTCCTAGTTCTTTCCAGGGGACAGTAGTGGTTTGGACGGGGGTAGAGGTTATGTATATATTAGGTGAGGAATTCCAGTCCTCGGCAGTTGACTATGAACTGGGATGTGTGTTAGTTTATGATAGATATGTGTGTGAAAGTGGGATATTTACTCTTCGACGTATTGACTTGTCAGGTTGCGAACTAGAATTAGCTCACAAGGACTTACCCACTCATTGTGACTTTAGAGAATTCCCCGATCCATACCAAGTAATATCGACGGAGATGACGACAGCGGTCTTCTGCATCAGATGCAAAATTTCTACTATGTGCAACGGAGACAACAATTCGCTCGTCCTACAGGGATCCCAGCTGTTTGACGGTTCCTGCAGAGTTCTTTCAGATTTCTTCATGGTACTTAGTCGGCGTGTCTACAACTCATCAATCAAGGTGTTTCATCAACACTTACATAGAAACCATAAGGCGGTTCGAATCCCGCCTACAGTGGAGACCGTTACAGTCCCGCCGCTCGAAGATAGTGGCGAGGATGAACCTTTCTTTTTCGACGACCGTTATACTATACCAATAGTAATGATCATGTTAGGCGCTATACTGATCACCATTTGTGTGCTTGGAGTTCTTAAACTTTTATGCATTCGAGGAAGCACAAGTGCTCCGGCAACGGAGGTGGCTCTATGTCATGTGGTAAATTGATACATTGTGCATTAGTTGCCAATATGGTGTGCAACGGGAGTGCACTATTTTCTTTTTTGAGCCAGCCTCTGGTTTTATATATATTGTAAGACACTTGTATGTCTAGTGGCTAGGCGGGAGCTAGCAGTTTTGGGAGCCGAGCTTCTATAGCAGATGAAAAGAGGGGGAATGGCTAATAATATGTTTAAAGTGCCAATGTAATGATAGTGAAGTCACATATCTCTCCTCACTTAGAGACAAGAGGTGGTGCAGTACAAGTTCACTTGGAGAAAGGTATTTGCTGAACAAGCAACTTGACTCAGAGATCATTCGCCCGGTCGTGAGGCATGTACATTCGTTTGTACACGTGTTACAGGCCTACTAGTTCGGGGCACTTGTGGAAGACGCATTCTTTAAGGAGAACGATAATAGATCAAGCGGTTACTCCGAGTGTCGGGAGAAAATGCCCATCGTAAAGATAGGACACATTCTATAAAAAAAAACTTAGAAAAACTGTTACCTTTTGAAAAGAGAGAGAAGTGTGAAATACTCTCTTTACGTGAATACTTTGAAAAGAGTGATGTGGGGGATATGTTTTTATACCTATTATCTTTATTACAGATGGGTCCAATTCCATGGATGATTAGAAATGGGATTCTCTAACCTGACTAATACTAGACTTAGTGACATTTTGGGTTTGGGAGTGAAACCTTAGTCAGGAGGGTAGAATGTTATCTTACTGGTTCCTTTACGTGCAGATTTGGGTTTTTATGCCATTATGACTTGTTAATCATTTTGTTCTATTTTATAACCAACTGCTTTGGGAAATAAATAGTATATTTTTTTGTATTTACGCAGTCTTAATAAGCCTAGTGACATGGTTGCAGACAGGGCACCGTTGGCAACAGGTAAGAGTTCCCAGTTTGTATAGTTTAGGGAATAAGGGGAGGGATACATATATAAATATATATATATATATAATATATATATATATATATATATATATATATATATATATTGTGACAAAGTGGCCTAGAGTATCTGGGTCTGGACACCATTAATACTTGGTGCATGAAGTAGCCAAAGATCTGTCTGGACACCATTAATATTTGTTAACCCAAATTGCAAAGTATCTGGTTACTTCACTTACCATTTGTACTTGTTAGCACAAGAGACCCTTTTATTCGTGGGTTTGGGACACCCTTTGTACTTAGGGCACAGTTTGTTCAAGTACCTGGTTATTACTTACCTCACTACAGCCAGACACCTGACCCTTCATCACAAATACTAAACGACTGAATACTCTAAAGGTATTAGTGATCCCTTATATAACTGAACAGTCAAGAAAACAATCAGTCTAAGTTCATTAAAATAGGTGTGAGGTAATCTTAATTAAAGGGCATCTCTCCTTCTACAATTTAAAATCTAAGTATTTCCCTGATTCTGATTTATTTGTGGGAAACAGCACAATTATCACTATATTTCTACCTAAAGAAAATAAAATATAATACTTAATTGTTATATACTGGTGGAAGTAAATGAAACTCTTCCAAAAATTTTAAATACAAAAATTTATTTCTAAATTCAAAATTTATAAGTGAAATTCACAATCTCAGGGAAATTGTTATTACTTGAAAACAAAAGTTTAATTAATTCTTGAATTAATTATTAAGCAAAATTAAATCAGAGTTTATCAAGAAAATTAATTAAATTAAATTATAAAGCAATAATTAAATTTTAAATGAAATTTAATTAAATACAAATTAATTTGCAAGTGTTGGATTCAAACAATTACATAATAGAATAGTATTCAAACTAATTAAATAAAATAAAGACAATGCAAAAACATAATGCATAATATGAAAACATTTAAAGCATTGACAGTACAAACATTAAGCATATAAAAATGGATATGTCAGAAGAACAAAGCAAAAGAAAAATGTATTGAAAATGATAATTTTATCCAATGGTAAAATAAAACCTCGAAGTGCACTTCAAAACATTTGTAAAATACCTGAATACGCAGCTGCAGCTTAAAGGCCTGTTACACACTTTTACACTTTCGTGGGCACCTTCACAAAACTAATAGAAATAATACTATGTTCAGATTCCACAAACAACAAATACAAAACTAATGTGAGTTACATTAAGTTAATGAAACAGCCTCGCAACTGAGCGAGAGCGAGAGAGAGAGAGAGAGAGAGATCCTATCCCTCACGCCAGCGGCTAGGTCTCGGGATCGAATGAATCTTTTATATGCGTAAATATGCGTATCAGGGTGAATGGGTGTAGTTGAGTGTACACGTCCGAGACGAAAACATATCACGTCATCTCTAGAGGGATATCGAGCAGAATGAACAAGGCCCCTTGTTTAGTTACAGGCCAGATTGGAACTATAAAAAAATTAGCTTAACTCATCTATTTTCAAGGGGTTGGATAACAGCAAGTTTTGCTCGGACAAAGCAGTCTCTCTCTATGTTCAACATCATTGTAGGGAAGGTTCTCAAAGGACTCGATGCGGCATGGGAGGTCCCTATGCACGTGTTTGCGCCGATAAAGAAATCAGCTTAGTTAAGACATCTCAAAGTGTGAATACAACCCTTTCAAAGGCTTGCTAAATAAGCGCTGGCTCTTTCTCTCTGTCTTACGTATGTTTCAAAATGGAAAGTTCTCTACTTAACACATGTTATCTTTAAATTTGGGAATCTGAACACAAAAACATACATTTCATAACATGATACACAGGTTCTGAGGTGAATTAATCATATTACCAAAATTATAATTGCATTACAAAACTTACACTATAAGATTCCTCCCCCCAGAAGATTTTTTATCACAGTGTTGAATCCAACGATTCACAACGGGATAAATAATCGGCAACTACATTGTTTTTACCAGATATGTGCTCAACCTTTATATTATACTGCTGCAAGCACAAAGACCACCTGGTCAGTCTTTGATTATGGTTTTTCATCCGCTGTATGAATGACAGGGGATTGTGATCAGACAACACTAAAACTACTTCATTCCTAGGTCTGTTCACATACACTTCTAACTTTTTCAATGCTGTGATTAAGGCTAGAGTTTCCTTTTCAATAGTTGCATAGTTTTTCTGATGCTTTTTCAGTTTCGAAGACAGGAAACACACGGGGTGTAGAAGGTTATTTTCATCTTCTTGAAGTAGAGCAGCTCTAATTCCACAATCAGAGGCATCAACTTGTATTACAAATTTCTTATTAAAGTCTGGAGCTTGAAGCACTGGTCTGAGGGTTAAAATGGCTTTTACCTTCTCAAAGGATTCTTGACATTCTGGAGTCCAAACAAACTTAGCTTTGGGACTAGTCAAGTCTGTCAAGGGAGCTACTACGGCTGAGAAATTTGGACAGAAACGACGATAGAATCCAGCCATGCCCAAAAATCTTTGTAGCTGCTTCCTAGTAGTAGGGGGGTTAGCCTTACGGATACCTTCTACATTAACATTCACCGGAGTGAGAAGGCCTTTTCCAACTTCAAACCCAAGGTACTGAACAGTCGCCTTCCCAAACTCACTCTTCTCTAGGTTGACTGTTAGTCCTGCCTCTTGTAGTTTCTTGAAAACTTTCTTCAGGATCTGCAGATGTTCTTCCCACGTTGTAGAGTAAATGACTATGTCATCAAGGTATACACCTACTCCTTCTATAGATCCTAGCAGTTGATCCATCACTCGCTGAAATGTAGCTGGTGCATTCATCAGACCAAATGGCAGTACAGTATACTGATACAATCCAAAAGGAGTAATAAAAGTTGACAGCTACTTTGCATTCTCATCTAAGGGTATCTGATAATATCCCTTCAATAAGTCTATCTTGGAAACAAACTTGGCTTGCCCAATATTATCAAGTAACTGATCTATAAGAGGCAAGGGATAATTGTCAGCCATACTAATGGAATTCAGTTTCCTATAATCAGTACACATCCTAAAGGAGCCATCAGGTTTCTTCACTAACACACATGGAGAACTGAAGTGACTTGAACTGGGTTCTGCTAATCCATGTTGCAGCAAATACTGAACTTCTTTCTACAGAACATCTCGATGATATGGTGATAAGTGATAAGCTCTTTGCTTGAACGATTTTCCATCTTCTTTGATCATGATTTCATGTTTGGTCAGATTAGTACGTCTGGGTACATCTGTAAAAATCTCTGTGAAGCTTCTAATCACTTCACTCAATTCCTCACCTTGGTCAACATTAAGATGTTTCAGTTTATCCTCCAAATTTTCCAAAATTGAAGGATTATTCATCTTGCTTTCAGCTCCCAATTCATAGCCGTCATCGTCTTCTGTAGATGAAGTTGTCTGTATTATTGAAGCAGTTTCATTTCTAGTTTCTGAGAAGTAAGGTTTCAAGAGGTTCACATGTATCTTCCTTTGTCGTTTTCTTCTTTCTGGTGTTTCAATCACATAAGTTCTATTACTTAACTTCTCAATTATCCTGTAGGGACCTTGAAATTTATTGGTAAGGGGAAACCTCTTGACTGGCAGAAACACTAACACTTGTTGACCAACACTAAAACTTCTTAGCTTAGTCTTCCTATCATAGTTCCTTTTCATTTTCTCTTGACTCATTTTCAGATTTTCTAAAGAGAATTTTCTAATTTCTTCCAACCTTTTCCTTAAGTTCTTCACATACTCTCCTTGGATTTCCTCTTTATTTTCTACCCAATTTTCGGCAAGAATCTTCAAAGGTCCTCTCACTTCTCTTCCAAAAATCATCTCATTAGGTGAACATCCCATGCTTTCTTGATAAGCATTCCTAACTTCAAATAACATTAAGGGTAAACCAACATCCCATTCTCTTCCTGACTCAGAACAATACTTTGTCAGCATGCTTTTCAATGTCTGGTGGAACCTTTCCAGGGCACCTTGAGTCTCTGGATGATAAGCAGTTGATAACTGTTGTTTCACCCCTAATAAGTTCATCACATCATGGAAAACTTGGAAGTAAAGTTCGTTCCTCTATCACTGTGTACAATTTCTGGTATACCAAACTTTGAGAAAAACTCCAATAGTTTCTCAGCAACTATCTTGGCAGATATGTTTCTAACAGGGATCACCTCAGGATATCTGGTAAGAGGACACATTAATGTCAACAGATATTCATTTCCTTTCTTCGTCTTCGGAAGCGGTCCAACCATATCTATAATCATCTTGTTAAAGGGTTCTCCTCTAACTTCTATAGGTTGTAGGGGGGCTTTCTGAATGGTTTCATTAGGTTTTCCAGCTATCTGGCAGGTATGACACTCTCGACAGAACCTGCTAACATCTTTATGAAGTCCAGGCCAGAAAAAATATCTCATGATCTTCTCCACAGTCTTCCTGATTCCCATATGTCCAGATTCATGAGCCACTGCTACCACTTGCTTTCTCAACGGACATGGAATCAAAATCTGATGATATTCGCCCCATTCAGCATTTCCGTGTATATCTGAAGGTCTATACTTCCTCATCAGCAAACCTTCCTTTAGATAATAACAGGTAGGAGTTTGTTGCATCTCTTCCTGATCAACAACTCTGAAGAACAAATCAGCTAACGATGCATCCCTCTTCTGCAAATCCATTAGCTTCTCTTGTTACCTGTCCAACTTCAAGGGTTGAACTATCGATATCTGCTACCTCAGCTAATGTAGTTTCACTACTATCTTCAAGAACACCTTGACTACTCGGAGTCTCTTCAGGAACAACAGATTCTTAATTTTCTTGGGAAATCCTTTCTCGGTCAGCTCCACGGGAGGCATCACTCCCCTAGAACAATTGTTCTAAGTTCAAAGATCCTTCACTTGATCCATCTTGGGCGTGCAAATCCTCAGTTTCTTCACCAACAGTCTTAATTCTCCTCATACTTCTGGTAGTTACACAACTAGGGAACAGGTGGGGGTTATTCTTCTCCAACTCTGCCGTAGGACTAATCCTCAACGGTTTGTCTTCACTACAGGACAAGGAACAAATGGAACACCACCAACTTCATTTCCCAACAGAACATGTACACCTTCCACAGCCAGCGAGTCCTTCACAGCAAAATCAACACTCCCTGTCACCAATTCACAGGACAGGTGTAAGCGGCATATAGGAGTTACTTCCTCTCCTCCTATACCCTTCAAAATAACTGAATCTCCAGTGAGATTCTTCTCCAATATTGGGTGAGCATCACGTAACACCACAGTATGGTTGCTCCCTGTATCACATAAAATCTTGACTGGTACCTGCACACTCTCTTCTTGAGTTGCCAGTGTACCCTCATAGATATATGGCTTAAAGGCCTCCAAACTGCTCAGCCACTCACTGCTTGAAGTTAAATTTCCACTGGTTGCTAAACACTCAGCTTGTTTACTTTCAGTCTTCCCTGTAGTCGGATTCTTCCCCACATTGTTCTTAACAGTCTGTTTCACTTGGTCACCTCTTATTATTTGACCAACAGGCTTGGACTGCTGATAATTCCAATAACACTCCTGACTGAAGTGTCCTGCTCTTCCACACTTAAAGCAGACAACATTAGGCTTTTGCAACTGTCTTGCAAAATTAGATGAGGATTTCACATTAGCTTGCTGAGGAGTATTATTACTTGTAGGTTTCCCATTTATAAAATTGCTTCTGAAACCTGGATGAGACTTAAAACCTGGGCGTGGTTGATTCTGGTACTTGACATTATACTTACGCCTGCTACTAATTATATTGTAGTCTTCACTCAGTGTAGCAGCTTTGTCAAGTTTTTTAATCTCTCTCTCTCTCAAATAGGCTCTTATATGCTCAGGAATACCTTTAAAATATTGCTCTAAAACAACTAACTCTTCTAACTCTTCAAAAGTTGTAACTTTAGCTGCCTCCAACCATCTTTTAAAACACCTTCTCACTTTATAAGCATAACCCAAGAAAGTTACTTTTTCATCCTTTCTTGAGTTTCTGAATCTTTCATTGTAGTACTCTGGGGTCAACTGGTATACTTGTAGCCTTTACACTGATCAGCTGTTAAGGCTAAATACGCACTTCTCCCTTTACCAATCAAGACACTTTGTAGCAAAACTGAACATTTATCTTCCGGCCATCCCATACCTGAAGCCACTTTCTCAAAGTGATCAAAGAACTCATCTGGAGCCTCTTCAGTAAACTTAGGGATTAACTTCTGCACTCTTACTACATCAAATGCAGGGTCTTCATTACCATGGTTAGGGTTAGACAGTGTTACAGGTAATGTGGAGCTAGCTCTTATCAATTCCATCTCCCTTTCATGTCTTGCAATTTCTCTTTCCTCTTTTATCCTTTGCCTTTCATCTTCTGCAGCTTTTTCTTTTTCTCTTTCTCTTCTTTCTTGTTTTTCCCTGTCTATTCTCTCTCTTTCAGCTTGCATTTTCAGTTTAATCAAACTTTCTTCTGCTTTTATGCGTCTGAGTTCTAACTCTGCATCCCTTTTCTCTTCCTTTTCTACTTGCTTATTTATAAGATCAGCCTGTGCAACATTCAACAACTCTTGAGCCAGTTCTAACTCATCATCATCAGTTATTCTACCAGAGTCTATCAATGCTTGCATGGCAATGCATTTGATTTCTGCTTTAATCAAGCTACTAGACACATGACCACCACATGCTACTGCTAAAGCACTCCACTGTGCCTTAGTCAGAGTAGTTTAAGATAACACTTGGATGGAAGGGGCTGCTAAAAATTCCTGAGTATCGAATGGAGCCATTTTTCCCAAATACAATTCTTACAATAAAATGCCAAAACAAATATATGGTCACTCTTCTAACAAAATATATTCCTAACACCACCAGTATAAGCTAGAGTGATAATGTGATTTGTTTTCCTCCCTAGTTTCTGGGGATCATTAATACTTGGTACAAAAAGTGCCAAATATCCCGGGTCTCTGGACACCATTAATACTTGGTGCATAAGGTAGCCAAAGATCTGTCTGTGGACACCATTAATATTTGTTAACCCAAATTGCAAAGTATCTGGTTACTTCACTTACCATTTGTACTTGTTAGCACAAGAGACCCTTTTATTCCTGGGTCTGGTACACCCTTTGTACTTAGGGCACAGTTTGTTCAAGTACCTGGTTATTACTTACCTCACTACAGCCAGACACCTGACCCTTCATCACAAATACTAAACGACTGAATACTCTAAAGGTATTAGTGATCCCTTATATAACTGAACAGTCAAGAAAACAATCAGTCTAAGTTCATTAAAATAGGTGTGAGGTAATCTTAATTAAAGGGCATCACTCCTTCTACAATTTAAAATCTAAGTATTTCCCTGATTCTGATTTATTTGTGGGAAATGGCACAATTATCACTCTATATTTCTACCTAAACAAAATAAAGTATAATACTTAATTGTTATATACTGGTGGAAGTAAATGAAACTCTTCCAAAAATTTTAAATACAAAAATTTATTTCTAAATTCAAAATTTATAAGTGAAATTCACAATCTCAGGGAAATTGTTATTACTTGAAAACAAAAGTTTGATTAATTCTTGAATTAATTATTAAGCAAAATTAAATCAGAGTTTATCAAGAAAATTAATTAAATTAAATTATAAAGCAATAATTAAATTTTAAATGAAATTTAATTATATACAAATTAATTTGCAAGTGTTAGATTCAAACAATTACATAATAGAATAGTATTCAAACTAAATTAAAGCATTGACAGTACAAACATTAAGCATATAAAAATGGATATGTCAGAAGAACAAAGCAAAAGAAAAATGTATTGAAAATGATAATTTTATCCAATGGTAAAATAAAACCTTGAAGTGCACTTCAAAACATTTGTAAAATACCTGAATACGCAGCTGCAGCTTAAAGGCCTGTTACACACTTTTACACTTTCTTGGGCGCCTTCACAAAACTAATAGAAATAATACTATGTTCAGATTCTGCAAACAACACATACATTAAGACAGTTACTGAGTGACCTTCTCAAATACAAAATTAATGTGAGTTACGTTAAGTTAATGAAACGGCCTCACAACCGAGCGAGAGAGAGAGAGAGAGAGAGAGAGAGATCCTATCCCTCACGCCAGCGGCTAGGTCTCGGGATCGAATTAATCTTTTATATGTGTGAATGGGTGTAGTTGAGTGTACACGTCCGAGACGAAAACATATTATGTCATCTCTATAGGGATATCGAGCAGAATGAACAAGGCCCCTTGTTTAGTTACAGGCCAGATTGGAACTATAAAAAAAATTAGTTTAACTCATCAATTTTCAAGGGGTTGGATAACAGCAAGTTCTGCTCGGACAAAGCAGTCTCTCTCTATGTTAAACATCATTGTAGGGAAGGTTCTCAAAGGACTCGATGCGGCATGGGAGGTCCCTATGCACGTGTTTGCGCCGATAAAGAAATCAGCTTAGTTAAGACATTCTCAAAGTGTAAATACAACCCTTTCAAAGGCTTGCTAAATAAGCGCTGGCTCTTTCTCTCTGTCTTACGTATGTTTCATAATGGAAAGTTCTCTACTTAACACATGTTATCTTTAAATTTGGGAATCTGAACACAAAAACATACATTTCATAACATGATACACAGGTTCTGAGGTGAATTAATCATATTACCAAAATTATAATTGCATAACAAAACTTACACTATAAGAATATATATATATATATATATATATATATATATATATATATATATATATATATATATATATATACATATATATATATATATATATATATATATATATATATATATATATATATATATATATATATATATATATACACACACACATATATATATATATATATATATATATATATATATATATATTGTGACGAAGTGCCAAGCATCTGGTTACTACATTTACCATTTGTACTTGTTAGAGGAAGAGACTCTTAATCCCGAGTCGGGAACATAATTTATACTTGGTGCACAGTTTGGTGAAGTACTTGGTTATTGATTATCTCACTACAGCCAGACACCTGAACCTTCATCACAAATACAAAACAACTGAGTACTCTAAAGGTAACAATGATCCCTTATAGAACTTAATAATCACGTAGGAGATCAGACTAAGTTCATTGAAACAGGTGTGAGGTAATCTTAATTAAAGGGCATCACTCCCTCAACAATTTTAATTCTAAGTATGCCCCTGGTTCTAATTCAATTGAGGAAAATGGCACAATTGCCACTCTACATTTCTACCTAAATATAGTTAAATGAACTGGTGGATTAATAAAATGCTCATATAAGTTTTAAATACAAAAATGTATTTCTAAATTCAAAAATCATAAGTGAAGTTCACAATTTCAGAGATATCTGCTATTACTTGAAAACAAAAGTGTTATTAATTCATGAATTAATCACTACACAAAATTAGATCAAAGTTTATCCAGAAAATTAATTAATCAAATTTAAAATTATTCAAGTAAAGTTCCAATTACAAAGCAATAATTAAATTTGAAAAGAAATTTAATTAAATGCAAATTAATTCACAAGTGTTAGATCAAAACAATTATACAATAAGAAATATTCAAACTAATTAAACAAAATGAGAATCTAAAAAAAACATAGAATAATATGGAAAAGCATTAAAAGCAATGATAGTACAAACATTAAACATCTAAAATGGACATGTCAAAAGAACAAAATAAAATAAAAAGGCATAAAGAGTAATAATTTTATCCAACCACTGTAAATAAAACCTTAAAGTGCACTTCAGAAAATTTGTAAAAATAGCAATTTGTCGAAAATTGTATTTTTCCTAACTATACAAACCTGAGATCCTTTACAATAGGAAGGCACTTAGCGGCAGCTGAATCGGTCGTAAACTTTTCGAACAAGGGGTTCGGTAGTTAACTACTTGTCCGGCAGCTAGCGGTACGCTTGACTGCGAGGCGAGGAGTCACTTTGCTTGAGGCCCAGGAAACGCAGAGTGAGGGGTGGCATGAGGTGGGACTATATGTAAAGGACCTCAGGTTTGTATAGTTAGGAAAAATACAATTTTCGACAAATTGTTATTTGTTCCGATATGTATACAAACCCTCGGTCCTTTACAATAGGAAGACTCACTTATTGGTGGGTGGAATCTGAGTCTTATGAGCAGACTGGTGTTCGTCCTACCTTGGATTCCCTCCCTGGTCGTAAGAGCAGAGGGAGGGATCCTAGCCTCTGCCCAGCTGATCGGGGTGCGTACCGCAGGATCAGTGGTCAGACTTCTGGACCAAATTCATAAGAGGGAGGCAAGCGTACCTCTTATGAATAGCAAAAGGCAAGAACTAGTTCCTACTTCAAGAGCCAAAATGAAGTCATGGGTTTGTCTCTTGTTGGCTTTCACTCGCCCCCCCTTGAAGGGGAGAGGTGGATATATACTCCTATCCCTACTGAAAGGGATAGGATGGAGCTCGGTTGTGTAGCTTACCTGCATCGGCCTCCTGTTCAGTGTAGTGACGACCGCGGCCCTCTGCTCACAGGTAGAGGAGAAGAACGAAGGAGGAAGAGAAGCCAGTCACACTCTCTTTCACTCGTCCATTCATGCAGTCGCACAAAGAAGCGATGCTGTTCTGTCCCTCGGGTGCTGGGTAGACTACACAACTTGTTGAGCAGCCACCACGGGTCCCAAGGAAAAAAGTGTCAAGGACCTGTGGGTAATATCCCGAAGGTAGAAAGAAGTGAAGGTGGTCTGGTTGGCCCAAACCCCTGCCTTCAGTACCTGTGCCAGGGAGAAGTTTTTGCAGAACGCAAGGGTTGGACCAATACCTCTGACTTTGTGGGCTCTCGGACGAAGGTATGGGTATCGTCACTACCAGCTGTGTCGTACGCCCTCCTGATCACTTCACGCAGCCAGAATGAAAGAGTGTTCTTGGACACATCTTTCTTGGTAACCCTGGTGCTAACGAAGAGGCGTTGAGGTGCCGAGTTCTCTTCAGATAGCGCCGTAGAGCCCTCACAGGACAAAGTAGCATCTCATCTGCATCGTTGTCAGTGAATTCCTTCAGGGAGGGGATCGTGAAAGACTTGAACTGGTCGTCAGGGACCGAAGAATTCTGAGTCTTCGCTACGAAGTTTGGGACGAAATCGAGCGTCACGGATCCCCATCCCCTGGAATGCTTGACATCAAAGGAAAGACCATGAAGTTCCCCTACTCTCTTCGCCAATGCCAGGGCCAGCAGGAGGAGGGTCTTGAGGGTCAGATCCCTGTCTGACGACTCTCGGAGTGGCTCGAAGGGTCTGCGAGTCAAACTCCTAAGGATGAGAGTCACATCCCACCCAGGGGGCCTGAGTTCCCTGGGTGGGCAAGACCTCTTGAAGCTCTTCATCAGGAGGGAGATCTCAAAAGAGGAGGAGATATCCACACCTCGCAGTTTAAGGACTAGGGCCAGGGCCGCTCTGTATCCTTTAACTGCAGAGACAAAGAGGAGTTTCTCTTGGCGAAGGAGGACGAGGAAATCTGCTACCTGCTGAAGAGTGTTTCTGAGAAGAGAGAGACCCCGTCCACGACACCAACCACAGAAGATGGACCGATTCCCCTGGTATACAGCTGCAGAGGACTGTCTGAGGTATCCAGCCATCTCTGTTGCTGCGCTGCGAGAAAAGCCTCTCGCTCACAAGAGATGGTGGATAACAGCCAGCCATGAAGACACAGGGACTCGACGGACTGGTGGTACCGTTCTTCATGTGGCTGGCGCAGGAGGTTGTGCCAGGGGGATATCTCCCTCGGTGCTTCAGCGAGCAGAGCCAGCAGGTCCGGGTACCAAACGGCTTGAGGCCGTTTGGGTGCCACCAGGATCATCTGCAGATTTGTGGTGATCAGCGCCCTGCTGATCACTTTGCGAATCAGACAGAACGGGGGGAAAGGCGTAAACGAAGAGGTTGTCCCACGGGTGTTGGAGAGCGTCCTCTGCGGCTGCCCATGGGTCCGGTTCAACCGAGTAGAAAACCTGGAGTTTTCTGTTGTCCCGGGTGGCAAACAGATCCACAACTGGACACACCCACAGGTTGAAGAGCCTTTCTGCCACATCTGGGTGAAGGGACCACTCGGTCCCTATCACCTGATCCCGACGGCTGAGCTTGTCGGCTACCACATTCCTCTTGCCTGGAATGTAGCGGGCCGACAGCTCTACTAAGTGTGCCACGGCCCACTCGTGGACCTGCAACATCAACTGGTGCAGCGGAAGGGACACTAGGCCCCCCTGCTTGTTGATGCACGCCACTACCATGGTGTTGTCGCTCATCAACACCTCTGAGTGTCCTACCAGACGATCCTGGAACTCTTGGAGAGCGAGGAACGCTGCCTTGAGCTCCAGGACATTGATGTGAAGGTGCCTGTCGTTATGATCCCACACACCTGCAGCCAGCAACTCCTCAAGGTGTGCGCCCCATCCCTCGGTCGATGCGTCTGAGAAGAGCAGCATCTCCGGGGGGGAAGTGCAAAGAGGCACTCCTCTTATGAGGTTCCCGTCGTCCAGCCACCAGGCTAGGTCCTGCCTCACCTCCTCCGTGAGGGATACGGGGAAGAAAGGAGGGTCGCTTGCCTGTGACCAACACTCCTTTAGTCTCCACTGAAGAGACCGCAGGTGAAGACACCCATATGGGACTAGCTTCTCGAGAGACGACAGGTGGCCGATCACGACTTGCCACTGCTGAGCTGGTTGCTCCTGAAGGGACAGGAACTGTTCTGCTGCCTCCCTGAACCTGTCGATCAGCATGCCCAGATACTTCATCCTCTGCTTGGGTTCGAGATCTGACTTCTCGTAATTCACTACGATCCCCAGATCGCGGCAGAATTCGAGGAGTCGATCCCTGTCCTGCAGCAACTGTGAGTAGGAGCTTGCCAGGACTGACCAATTGTTGAGATACCTCAGCAGACGTATCCCTCCCGAGTGGGCCCAAGCCAACACCAGCGTGAACACTTGCGTAAACACCTGTGGGGCGGTTGAGAGACCGAAACAAAGTGTCCTGAATTGGTACACTGTCCCGTCGAGGATGAAGGGGAGGTACTTCCTTGAGGATTGATGGATGGGTATCTGGAAATACGCGTCCTTCAGATTCACAGAAAGCATGAAGTCGTTCTCCCTGATGGAATTGAGCACTGATCGTGCTGTTTCTATCGTGAACTGAGTCTGGCGAACGAACCGGTTCAAGGGAGAGGGATCCATCACCGGGCGCCAACACCTCAAGGACTTCTCCACCAGGAAAAGTCGAATGTAGAAGCCCGGCGACTGATCCCATACGATCTCCACAGCACGTTTGCTCAGCATGGCTTCTACTTCCTGCCGAAGCGCTACGTCCTTGGTCAAACCAGGAACGTACGTTTGCAGTTGGACCGAGTTGGAGGTGAGGGGTGGCCGAGACTCAAAGGGTAGTAGATATCCCTCCCGAGGGACGTTTACTATCCAAGTCTCTGCTCTGAAGCGCTGCCATGTTGCCCAATGGCTCGCCAGGCATGCCCCCACTTCCAGCAGCAGGTGAGGGGGAACGATGTCCCTAGCGTTTCCCTCCTCTCTTCGACTTCTTCTACCCAGATCCCCCTCAAGAGAAGGACTGGGAGGAGGGCTGGTTACAGTCACTCCTTACAGCAGAAGTCGAAGGCAGAGTCCTTATGCTCGGCTTCGACAAGGAAGTGCTAGCTAAACTTTTGGGCTTAGCCGCAGTCGTCCGAGGCTGCCCAGCCACCTTCGAGACTGTCTGGTGGACAAGACGGTCACTATCGTCAGTGCACCGTTGTTCCACTGCAGCGTCCACCATCTCTCTGGGGAAGAGAGAGGAGGAACTCTGCACCGGTCCGTTGCGAAGACCCAGGGCTGCCTCTGGCCCAGCCGCCCTGGTCACTTGGGTGAGGACAGCGTCTCTATGCTGGAGAACCTGGTTGGCCCACAGGTTAGCCATCTGGTGGGCCAGGTAGGAGATAGCCCTACCTCCAGAATGGCACAGTTTTACAAAAGCCGGGTCCCCTTCAGGAGAAATGTTCCCTAAGGAGGCCGCGGCCTTCGACACTGTGAGGGACCACAGGTCGATCCATGAGACTGCTTGGAATGCTGCCATAGCGGTAGATTCCAAGGCGAGTGCCTCTTGCTGCGAGAACCAGAGGTTCTTTGGCAGGAGCTGCTGCAGAGGCACCCCCGGAGTTAGCCTAGATAGTTCTGGGTTAACCTGTTTAGGCGGCAGAGGGTCTTCCAAAGGCACGTAGAATCGCCTCTGTCACAGGAGAGGTGGGGGAAGGAGCTTGGAAGACCTACCGGACCAAAGCAAACCTTCCTGTCCGGAGACAAGAGCGTCCACCTGGCTCAGTACACTGTCAGTCAAGGCCGATCGTGGCATACCCACCGTCTTCCTGGGTTCCTTCTTAGGTGGAAGGTGGGAGCGGCGATCCTTCCCCGAGGTCGTTGTGCTGACGAATCAGCGCAATAACCTCAGCGAACGACCTCTGGATCTCGGGAGTGACTGCCTTCTGCGCCGCCTCCCGAGATCCTCCTCCCTCCACAGGAGGAACCGCATCGTCTCCTCCTGCCACTTGTGCGTATGATCTGGTCAGCCCAAGGAAGTTGAAGGGATTGGAGTGGCAGACCTGACGCTCCCCCCGCGCCCACCGGCAGAACCGGTGTGCTGAGGGGGCTGCAGGCAATCGCCAACCTGCGGTGGCGATCGAGCTGCAGGCATGGTCGAGCGGCTCTCCCCGGGAGAGCGGCTGGACTGAGAACAGCGGCGACGGTCCCGAGCGTCAGAAGAGCTGCTGCTGGTCCCCCTCTCCGCCCGGTCCCGGTAGGAGCGGCGGTCAGGGGATCTGCAGAGTCCGCAGTTCAGGCGATCGAGGGGACCGCTTCCTTGCCTCAGCCCGTGAGCGCTGGGACCGTTGCGTCAATCCTGGGTACCAGCGCATCGCCACGAGAGTGATCGCTGGTCTGGTGAGAGTCGCCCAAGCGACTCCCTCCAGTCTTCCATCCCATGCCTGGATCCTGGCGCCGAGAGAACTCGGATGCCTGGGTCTTGGCTGCACAGTCACCCGCAGGTGACCGTACATCGGTACCTCTTGTGAGCGAGAGGCCGAGACGGTACCTGGCACCAAGGCAGAACCTCTGGCGCCAGGCGATGAGGTACTGGTGGTAGCCGGTGCTCCCCTGGTCCCCATCATCTTCTTCCTTGCGGAAGGGGAGACGGGCCCTGTACCCGAAGGAACAGGAGGACCAGCGGAAGTCCCATTCGTCCCACCGGAGTGGGACGGGCCCTTAAAAGTCTCGGCACGAGACTTCTTGAGGGGGAGGAGACAGCCTTCTTCTTCTTTGGCTGTGGGGCCTTAGAAGTTGAAGGGGAAGCGGTGGGAGGCGACGACGACGAAGAAGGCAATGAAGATGAAGGCGACACCTTCCTCCTCTTCCTCTTCCTCTTCATCAGCTTCCTCAGCACCACCGTCAGGTCTTCCATCCAGGACGGAGCTGGGGCAGTTGCCAAAGCAACAGGGCCCGACTGCACCTGACCAGAAGGACCTGGGGAGGGAGCAGCAACACCACAAGCAGGAACGATGACGGCAGGAACTGGTACCAAGGCTGGGGCGGCAAGCATCTTCTGCACAGGAGGTAGGTCTAGTGGTGAGCTCGTGGGACACCAGAAGTCAGGGGCTGCAGCCGGAGCGGGAAAACCAGGAGGCGGCGTAGCAATGGGCAAGGAAACCTCGGCAGCGGAGCCTGCACAGCGGCTGTCGGGGTCACTGTGGCTACGTGCTGCGTATACACCAGGTGAGGCGGAGCAGCGTAGCCCGGCGTGGATACTGTCGTGGTAGTAGGCCCATGCGTCACCGGCGTAGCCCCTCTCGCCAGATGACTAAGCAGCCCTTGGACCGTCGGTGTCCCTTGCAGCCCCAGCGAGTACCAGGCCCTACCGAGATCATTGCCCGTGGTCAGCAAGTTTGAAGGAGGAAAAGTTGGGTAGATCAATGGGGGGGTCCCCCCTCGCCCGGGGGGGGATAGTTCCCAGCCCGAGCGAACGGAGGACCCCGAGTACAA